>NW_028126714.1:0-67000 GCF_965231255.1 Vanellus vanellus
CTTTCGGCGCTGTCTGGAGCAAAAAAGAAAAACGTCCAGCTTTTGCTGCCACAGCAAAAGTGTCAGCGGGGAAAAGTGATGCCTGTCCTTACTGCCTCCTGGAACCCCTTCAAATGCCCCATACAATTTGGCCCTCTCTGCTTTCCTGAGGACTCTATCCGCAAAAGCACCTTTTTTCACTTTCAACGCTGTCTGGAGCAAAAAAGACAAACGTCCAGCTTTTGCTGCCACAGCAAAGTTGCCAGCGGGGAAAAGTGATGCTGGTCCTCACTGCCTCCTGGAACCCCTTCAAATGCCGCAGACAATTTGGCCCTCTCTGCTTTCCTGAGGACTCTATCCTCAAAAGCACCTTTTTTCACTTTCGGCGCTGTCTGGAGCAAAAAAGAAAAACGTCCAGCTTTTGCTGCCACAGCAAAAGTGTCAGCGGGGAAAAGTGATGCCTGTCCTTACTGCCTCCTGGAACCCCTTCAAATGCCCCAGACAATTTGGCCCTCTCTGCTTTCCTGCGCACTCTATCCGTAAAAGCACCTTTTTTCACTTTCAACGCTGTCTGGAGCAAAAAAGACAAACGTCCAGCTTTTGCTGCCACAGCAAAGGTGCCAGCGGGGAAAAGTGATGCTGGTCCTCACTGCCTCCTGGAACCCCTTCAAATGCCGCAGACAATTTGGCCCTCTCTGCTTTCCTGAGGACTCTATCCTCAAAAGCACCTTTTTTCACTTTCGGCGCTGTCTGGAGCAAAAAAGACAAACGTCCAGCTTTTGCTGCCACAGCAAAGGTGCCAGCGGGAAAAAGTGATGCTGGTCCTCACTGCCTCCTGGAACCCCTTCAAATGCCCCAGACAATTTGGCCCTCTCTGCTTTCCTGAGGACTCTATCCTCAAAAGCACCTTTTTTCACTTTCGGCGCTGTCTGGAGCAAAAAAGACAAACGTCCAGCTTTTGCTGCCACAGTAAAGGTGCCAGCGGGGAAAAGTGATGCTGGTCCTCACTGCCTCCTGGAACCCCTTCAAATGCCGCAGACAATTTGGCCCTCTCTGCTTTCCTGAGGACTCTATCCTCAAAAGCACCTTTTTTCACTTTCGGCGCTGTCTGGAGCAAAAAAGACAAACGTCCAGCTTTTGCTGCCACAGCAAAGGTGTCAGCGGGGAAAAGTGATGCTGGTCCTCACTGCCTCCTGGAACCCCTTCAAATGCCCCATACAATTTGGCCCTCTCTGCTTTCCTGAGGACTCTATCCTCAAAAGCACCTTTTTTCACTTTCGGCGCTGTCTGGAGCAAAAAATACAAACATCCAGCTTTTGCAGCCACAGCAAAGGTGCCAGCGGGGAAAAGTGATGCTGGTCCTCACTGCCTCCTGGAACCCCTTCAAATGCCCCAGACAATTTGGCCCTCTCTGCTTTTCTGCGGACTCTATCCTCAAAAGGACGTTTTTTTCACTTTCGGCGCTGTCTGGAGCAAAAAAGACAAACGTCCAGCTTTTGCTGCCACAGCAAAGGTGCCAGCGGGGAAAAGTAATGCTGGTTCTCACTGCCTCCTGGAACCCCTTCAAATGCCCCATACAATTTGGCCCTCTCTGCTTTCCTGAGGACTCTATCCGCAAAAGCACCTTTTTTCACTTTCGGCGCTGTCTGGAGCAAAAAAGACAAACGTCCAGCTTTTGCTGCCACAGCAAAGGTGCCAGCGGGGAAAAGTGATGCTGGTTCTCACTGCCTCCTGGAACCCCTTCAAATGCCGCAGACAATTTGGCCCTCTCTGCTTTCCTGAGGACTCTATCCGCAAAAGCACCTTTTTTCACTTTCAACGCTGTCTGGAGCAAAAAAGACAAACGTCCAGCTTTTGCTGCCACAGCAAAGGTGCCAGCGGGGAAAAGTGATGCTGGTTCTCACTGCCTCCTGGAACCCCTTCAAATGCCTTATACAATTTGGCCCTCTCTGCTTTCCTGAGGACTCTATCCTCAAAAGCACCTTTTTTCACTTTCGGCGCTGTCTGGAGCAAAAAAGACAAACGTCCAGCTTTTGCTGCCACAGCAAAGGTGCCAGCGGGGAAAAGTGATGCTGGTCCTCACTGCCTCCTGGAACCCCTTCAAATGCCCCAGACAATTTGGCCCTCTCTGCTTTCCTGCGGACTCTATCCTCAAAAGCACCTTTTTTCACTTTCGGCGCTGTCTGGAGCCAAAAAGACAAACGTCCAGCTTTTGCTGCCACAGCAAAGGTGCCAGCGGGGAAAAGTGATGCTGGTCCTCACTGCCTCCTGGAACCCCTTCAAATGCCCCAGACAATTTGGCCCTCTCTGCTTTCCTGAGGACTCTATCCTCAAAAGCACCTTTTTTCACATTCGGCGCTGTCTGTAGCAAAAAAGACAAACGTCCAGCTTTTGCTGCCACAGCAAAAGTGCCAGCGGGGAAAAGTGATGCCTGTCCTTACTGCCTCCTGGAACCCCTTCAAATGCCCCAGACAATTTGGCCCTCTCTGCTTTCCTGCGCACTCTATCCGCAAAAGCACCTTTTTTCACTTTCAACGCTGTCTGGAGAAAGAAGACAAACGTCCAGCTTTTGCTGCCACAGCAAAGGTGCCAGCGGGGAAAAGTGATGCTGGTCCTCACTGCCTCCTGGAACCCCTTCAAATGCCCCAGACAATTTGGCCCTCTCTGCTTTTCTGCGGACTCTATCCTCAAAAGGACGTTTTTTTCACTTTCGGCGCTGTCTGGAGCAAAAAAGACAAACGTCCAGCTTTTGCTGCCACAGCAAAGGTGCCAGCGGGGAAAAGTGATGCTGGTCCTCACTGCCTCCTGGAACCCCTTCAAATGCCCCAGACAATTTGGCCCTCTCTGCTTTCCTGAGGACTCTATCCTCAAAAGCACCGTTTTTCACTTTCGGCGCTGTCTGGAGCAAAAAAGAAAAACGTCCAGCTTTTGCTGCCACAGCAAAAGTGTCAGCGGGGAAAAGTGATGCCTGTCCTTACTGCCTCCTGGAACCCCTTCAAATGCCCCATACAATTTGGCCCTCTCTGCTTTCCTGAGGACTCTATCCGCAAAAGCACCTTTTTTCACTTTCAACGCTGTCTGGAGCAAAAAAGACAAACGTCCAGCTTTTGCTGCCACAGCAAAGTTGCCAGCGGGGAAAAGTGATGCTGGTCCTCACTGCCTCCTGGAACCCCTTCAAATGCCGCAGACAATTTGGCCCTCTCTGCTTTCCTGAGGACTCTATCCTCAAAAGCACCTTTTTTCACTTTCGGCGCTGTCTGGAGCAAAAAAGAAAAACGTCCAGCTTTTGCTGCCACAGCAAAAGTGTCAGCGGGGAAAAGTGATGCCTGTCCTTACTGCCTCCTGGAACCCCTTCAAATGCCCCAGACAATTTGGCCCTCTCTGCTTTCCTGCGCACTCTATCCGTAAAAGCACCTTTTTTCACTTTCAACGCTGTCTGGAGCAAAAAAGACAAACGTCCAGCTTTTGCTGCCACAGCAAAGGTGCCAGCGGGGAAAAGTGATGCTGGTCCTCACTGCCTCCTGGAACCCCTTCAAATGCCGCAGACAATTTGGCCCTCTCTGCTTTCCTGAGGACTCTATCCTCAAAAGCACCTTTTTTCACTTTCGGCGCTGTCTGGAGCAAAAAAGACAAACGTCCAGCTTTTGCTGCCACAGCAAAGGTGCCAGCGGGGAAAAGTGATGCTGGTCCTCACTGCCTCCTGGAACCCCTTCAAATGCCGCAGACAATTTGGCCCTCTCTGCTTTCCTGAGGACTCTATCCTCAAAAGCACCTTTTTTCACTTTCGGCGCTGTCTGGAGCAAAAAAGACAAACGTCCAGCTTTTGCTGCCACAGCAAAGGTGCCAGCGGGGAAAAGTGATGCTGGTCCTCACTGCCTCCTGGAACCCCTTCAAATGCCGCAGACAATTTGGCCCTCTCTGCTTTCCTGAGGACTCTATCCTCAAAAGCACCTTTTTTCACTTTCGGCGCTGTCTGGAGCAAAAAAGACAAACGTCCAGCTTTTGCTGCCACAGCAAAGGTGCCAGCGGGGAAAAGTGATGCTGGTCCTCACTGCCTCCTGGAACCCCTTCAAATGCCCCATACAATTTGGCCCTCTCTGCTTTCCTGAGGACTCTATCCTCAAAAGCACCTTTTTTCACTTTCGGCGCTGTCTGGAGCAAAAAAGACAAACATCCAGCTTTTGCAGCCACAGCAAAGGTGCCAGCGGGGAAAAGTGATGCTGGTCCTCACTGCCTCCTGGAACCCCTTCAAATGCCCCAGACAATTTGGCCCTCTCTGCTTTTCTGCGGACTCTATCCTCAAAAGGACGTTTTTTTCACTTTCGGCGCTGTCTGGAGCAAAAAAGACAAACGTCCAGCTTTTGCTGCCACAGCAAAGGTTCCAGCGGGGAAAAGTAATGCTGGTTCTCACTGCCTCCTGGAACCCCTACAAATGCCCCATACAATTTGGCCCTCTCTGCTTTCCTGAGGACTCTATCCGCAAAAGCACCTTTTTTCACTTTCAACGCTGTCTGGAGCAAAAAAGACAAACGTCCAGCTTTTGCTGCCACAGCAAAGGTGCCAGCGGGGAAAAGTGATGCTGGTCCTCACTGCCTCCTGGAACCCCTTCAAATGCCCCATACAATTTGGCCCTCTCTGCTTTCCTGAGGACTCTATCCTCAAAAGCACCTTTTTTCACTTTCGGCGCTGTCTGGAGCAAAAAAGAAAAACGTCCAGCTTTTGCTGCCACAGCAAAAGTGTCAGCGGGGAAAAGTGATGCCTGTCCTTACTGCCTCCTGGAACCCCTTCAAATGCCCCAGACAATTTGGCCCTCTCTGCTTTCCTGCGCACTCTATCCGCAAAAGCACCTTTTTTCACTTTCGGTGCTGTCTGGAGCCAAAAAGACAAACGTCCAGCTTTTGCTGCCACAGCAAAGGTGCCAGCGGGGAAAAGTGATGCTGGTCCTCACTGCCTCCTGGAACCCCTTCAAATGCCCCAGACAATTTGGCCCTCTCTGCTTTCCTGAGGACTCTAGCCTCAAAAGCACCTTTTTTCACTTTCGGCGCTGTCTGGAGCAAAAAAGCCAAACGTCCAGCTTTTGCTGCCACAGCAAAGGTGCCAGCGGGGAAAAGCGATGCCTGTCCTTACTGCCTCCTGGAACCCCTTCAAATGCCCCAGACAATTTGGCCCTCTCTGCTGTCCTGCGCACTCTATCCGCAAAAGCACCTTTTTTCACTTTCAACGCTGTCTGGAGCAAAAAAGACAAACGTCCAGCTTTTGCTGCCACAGCAAAGGTGCCAGCGGGGAAAAGTGATGCTGGTCCTCACTGCCTCCTGGAACCCCTTCAAATGCCCCATACAATTTGGCCCTCTCTGCTTTCCTGAGGACTCTATCCTCAAAAGCACCTTTTTTCACTTTCGGCGCTGTCTGGAGCAAAAAAGAAAAACGTCCAGCTTTTGCTGCCACAGCAAAAGTGTCAGCGGGGAAAAGTTATGCCTGTCCTTACCGCCTCCTGGAACCCCTTCAAATGCCCCATACAATTTGGCCCTCTCTGCTTTCCTGAGGACTCTATCCGCAAAAGCACCTTTTTTCACTTTCAACGCTGTCTGGAGCAAAAAAGACAAACGTCCAGCTTTTGCTGCCACAGCAAAGGTGCCAGCGGGGAAAAGTGATGCTGGTCCTCACTGCCTCCTGGAACCCCTTCAAATGCCCCAGACAATTTGGCCCTCTCTGCTTTCCTGAGGACTCTATCCTCAAAAGCACCTTTTTTCACTTTGGGCGCTGTCTGGAGCAAAAAAGACAAACGTCCAGCTTTTGCTGCCACAGCAAAGGTGCCAGCGGGGAAAAGCGATGCTGGTCCTCACTGCCTCCTGGAACCCCTTCAAATGCCCCAGACAATTTGGCCCTCTCTGCTTTCCTGAGGACTCTATCCTCAAAAGCACCTTTTTTCACTTTCGGCGCTGTCTGGAGCAAAAAAGACAAACGTCCAGCTTTTGCTGCCACAGCAAAGGTGCCAGTGGGGAAAAGTGATGCTGGTCCTCACTGCCTCCTGGAACCCCTTCAAATGCCCCAGACAATTTGGCCCTCTCTGCTTTCCTGAGGACTCTATCCTCAAAAGCACCTTTTTTCACTTTCGGCGCTGTCTGGAGCAAAAAAGAAAAACGTCCAGCTTTTGCTGCCACAGCAAAAGTGTCAGCGGGGAAAAGTGATGCCTGTCCTTACTGCCTCCTGGAACCCCTTCAAATGCCCCATACAATTTGGCCCTCTCTGCTTTCCTGCGCACTCTATCAGTAAAAGCACCTTTTTTCACTTTCAACGCTGTCTGGAGCAAAAAAGACAAACGTCCAGCTTTTGCTGCCACAGCAAAGGTGCCAGCGGGGAAAAGTGATGCTGGTCCTCACTGCCTCCTGGAACCCCTTCAAATGCCCCAGACAATTTGGCCCTCTCTGCTTTCCTGAGGACTCTATCCTCAAAAGCACCTTTTTTCACTTTCGGCGCTGTCTGGAGCAAAAAAGAAAAACGTCCAGCTTTTGCTGCCACAGCAAAAGTGTCAGCGGGGAAAAGTGATGCCTGTCCTTACTGCCTCCTGGAACCCCTTCAAATGCCCCAGACAATTTGGCCCTCTCTGCTTTCCTGCGCAGTCTATCCGTAAAAGCACCTTTTTTCACTTTCAACGCTGTCTGGAGCCAAAAAGACAAACGTCCAGCTTTTGCTGCCACAGCAAAGGTGCCAGCGGGGAAAAGTGATGCTGGTCCTCACTGCCTCCTGGAACCCCTTCAAATGCCCCAGACAATTTGGCCCTCTCTGCTTTCCTGAGGACTCTATCCTCAAAAGCACCTTTTTTCACTTTCGGCGCTGTCTGGAGCAAAAAAGCCAAACGTCCAGCTTTTGCTGCCACAGCAAAGGTGCCAGCGGGGAAAAGCGATGCTGGTCCTCACTGCCTCCTGGAACCCCTTCAAATGCCCCAGACAATTTGGCCCTCTCTGCTTTCCTGAGGACTCTATCCTCAAAAGCACCTTTTTTCACTTTCGGCGCTGTCTGGAGCAAAAAAGACAAACGTCCAGCTTTTGCTGCCACAGCAAAGGTGCCAGTGGGGAAAAGTGATGCTGGTCCTTACTGCCTCCTGGAACCCCTTCAAATGCCCCAGACAATTTGGCCCTCTCTGCTTTCCTGCGGACCTTATCCTCAAAAGCACCTTTTTTCACTTTCGGCGCTGTCTGGAGCAAAAAAGAAAAACGTCCAGCTTTTGCTGCCACAGCAAAGGTGTCAGCGGGGAAAAGTGATGCCTGTCCTTACTGCCTCCTGGAACCCCTTCAAATGCCCCAGACAATTTGGCCCTCTCTGCTTTCCTGCGCACTCTATCCGTAAAAGCACCTTTTTTCACTTTCAACGCTGTCTGGAGCCAAAAAGACAAACGTCCAGCTTTTGCTGCCACAGCAAAGGTGCCAGCGGGGAAAAGTGATGCTGGTCCTCACTGCCTCCTGGAACCCCTTCAAATGCCCCAGACAATTTGGCCCTCTCTGCTTTCCTGAGGACTCTAGCCTCAAAAGCACCTTTTTTCACTTTCGGCGCTGTCTGGAGCAAAAAAGACAAACGTCCAGCTTTTGCTGCCACAGCAAAGGTGCCAGCGGGGAAAAGCGATGCTGGTCCTCACTGCCTCCTGGAACCCCTTCAAATGCCCCAGACAATTTGGCCCTCTCTGCTTTCCTGAGGACTCTATCCTCAAAAGCACCTTTTTTCACTTTCGGCGCTGTCTGGAGCAAAAAAGACAAACGTCCAGCTTTTGCTGCCACAGCAAAGGTGCCAGTGGGGAAAAGTGATGCTGGTCCTCACTGCCTCCTGGAACCCCTTCAAATGCCCCAGACAATTTGGCCCTCTCTGCTTTTCTGCCAACTCTATCCTCAAAAGCACCTTTTTTTCACTTTCGGCGCTGTCTGGAGCAAAAAAGACAAACGTCCAGCTTTTGCTGCCACAGCAAAGGTGCCAGCGGGGAAAAGCGATGCCTGTCCTTACTGCCTCCTGGAACCCCTTCAAATGCCCCAGACAATTTGGCCCTCTCTGCTTTCCTGCGCACTCTATCCGCAAAAGCACCTTTTTTCACTTTCAACGCTGTCTGGAGCAAAAAAGACAAACGTCCAGCTTTTGCTGCCACAGCAAAGGTGCCAGCGGGGAAAAGTGATGCTGGTCCTCACTGCCTCCTGGAACCCCTTCAAATGCCCCAGACAATTTGGCCCTCTCTGCTTTCCTGAGGACTCTATCCGCAAAAGCACCTTTTTTCACTTTCAACGCTGTCTGGAGCAAAAAAGACAAACGTCCAGCTTTTGCTGCCACAGCAAAGGTGCCAGCGGGGAAAAGTGATGCTGGTCCTCACTGCCTCCTGGAACCCCTTCAAATGCCCCATACAATTTGGCCCTCTCTGCTTTCCTGAGGACTGTATCCGCAAAAGCACCTTTTTTCACTTTCGGCGCTGTCTGGAGCAAAAAAGAAAAACGTCCAGCTTTTGCTGCCACAGCAAAAGTGTCAGCGGGGAAAAGTGATGCCTGTCCTTACTGCCTCCTGGAACCCCTTCAAATGCCCCATACAATTTGGCCCTCTCTGCTTTCCTGAGGACTCTATCCGCAAAAGCACCTTTTTTCACTTTCAACGCTGTCTGGAGCAAAAAAGACAAACGTCCAGCTTTTGCTGCCACAGCAAAGGTGCCAGCGGGGAAAAGTGATGCTGGTCCTCACTGCCTCCTGGAACCCCTTCAAATGCCCCAGACAATTTGGCCCTCTCTGCTTTCCTGAGGACTCTATCCTCAAAAGCACCTTTTTTCACTTTCGGCGCTGTCTGGAGCAAAAAAGAAAAACGTCCAGCTTTTGCTGCCACAGCAAAAGTGTCAGCGGGGAAAAGTGATGCCTGTCCTTACTGCCTCCTGGAACCCCTTCAAATGCCCCAGACAATTTGACCCTCTCTGCTTTCCTGCGCACTCTATCCGTAAAAGCACCTTTTTTCACTTTCAACGCTGTCTGGAGCCAAAAAGACAAACGTCCAGCTTTTGCTGCCACAGCAAAGGTGCCAGCGGGGAAAAGTGATGCTGGTCCTCACTGCCTCCTGGAACCCCTTCAAATGCCCCAGACAATTTGGCCCTCTCTGCTTTCCTGAGGACTCTATCCTCAACAGCACCTTTTTTCACTTTCGGCGCTGTCTGGAGCAAAAAAGACAAACGTCCAGCTTTTGCTGCCACAGCAAAGGTGCCAGCGGGAAAAAGCAATGCTGGTCCTCACTGCCTCCTGGAACCCCTTCAAATGCCCCAGACAATTTGGCCCTCTCTGCTTTCCTGAGGACTCTATCCTCAAAAGCACCTTTTTTCACTTTCGGCGCTGTCTGGAGCAAAAAAGACAAACGTCCAGCTTTTGCTGCCACAGCAAAGGTGCCAGTGGGGAAAAGTGATGCTGGTCCTCACTGCCTCCTGGAACCCCTTCAAATGCCCCAGACAATTTGGCCCTCTCTGCTTTTCTGCCAACTCTATCCTCAAAAGCACCTTTTTTTCACTTTCGGCGCTGTCTGGAGCAAAAAAGACAAACGTCCAGCTTTTGCTGCCACAGCAAAGGTGCCAGCGGGGAAAAGCGATGCCTGTCCTTACTGCCTCCTGGAACCCCTTCAAATGCCCCAGACAATTTGGCCCTCTCTGCTTTCCTGAGGACTCTATCCGCAAAAGCACCTTTTTTCACTTTCAACGCTGTCTGGAGCAAAAAAGACAAACGTCCAGCTTTTGCTGCCACAGCAAAGGTGCCAGCGGGGGAAAGTGATGCTGGTCCTCACTGCCTCCTGGAACCCCTTCAAATGCCGCAGACAATTTGGCCCTCTCTGCTTTCCTGAGGACTCTATCCTCAAAAGCACCTTTTTTCACTTTCGGCGCTGTCTGGAGCCAAAAAGACAAACGTCCAGCTTTTGCTGCCACAGCAAAGGTGCCAGCGGGGAAAAGTGATGCTGGTCCTCACTGCCTCCTGGAACCCCTTCAAATGCCCCAGACAATTTGGCCCTCTCTGCTTTCCTGAGGACTCTATCCTCAAAAGCACCTTTTTTCACTTTCGGCGCTGTCTGGAGCAAAAAAGACAAACGTCCAGCTTTTGCTGCCACAGCAAAGGTGCCAGCGGGGAAAAGTGATGCTGGTCCTCACTGCCTCCTGGAACCCCTTCAAATGACGCAGACAATTTGGCCCTCTCTGCTTTCCTGCGGACTCTATCCTCAAAAGCACCTTTTTTCACTTTTGGCGCTGTCTGGAGCAAAAAAGACAAACGTCCAGCTTTTGCTGCCACAGCAAAGGTGCCAGTGGGGAAAAGTGATGCTGGTCCTCACTGCCTCCTGGAACCCCTTCAAATGCCCCATACAATTTGGCCCTCTCTGCTTTCCTGAGGACTCTATCCTCAAAAGCACCTTTTTTCACTTTCGGCGCTCTCTGGAGCAAAAAAGACAAACATCCAGCTTTTGCTGCCACAGCAAAAGTGCCAGCGGGGAAAAGTGATGCCTGTCCTTACTGCCTCCTGGAACCCCTTCAAATGCCCCAGACAATTTGGCCCTCTCTGCTTTCCTGAGGACTCTATCCGCAAAAGCACCTTTTTTCACTTTCAACGCTGTCTGGAGCAAAAAAGACAAACGTTCAGCTTTTGCTGCCACAGCAAAGGTGCCAGCGGGGAAAAGTGATGCTGGTCCTCACTGCCTCCTGGAACCCCTTCAAATGCCCCAGACAATTTGGCCCTCTCTGCTTTCCTGAGGACTCTATCCTCAAAAGCACCTTTTTTCACTTTCGGCGCTGTCTGGAGCAAAAAAGACAAACGTCCAGCTTTTGCTGCCACAGTAAAGGTGCCAGCGGGGAAAAGTGATGCTGGTCCTCACTGCCTCCTGGAACCCCTTCAAATGACGCAGACAATTTGGCCCTCTCTGCTTTCCTGAGGACTCTATCCGCAAAAGCACCTTTTTTCACTTTCGGCGCTGTCTGGAGCAAAAAAGACAAACTTCCAGCTTTTGCTGCCACAGCAAAGGTGCCAGCGGGGAAAAGTGATGCTGGTTCTCACTGCCTCCTGGAACCCCTTCAAATGCCCCAGACAATTTGGCCCTCTCTGCTTTCCTGAGGACTCTATCCTCAAAAGCACCTTTTTTCACTTTCGGCGCTGTCTGGAGCCCAAAAGACAAACGTCTAACTTATGCTGCCACAGCAAAGGTGCCAGCGGGGAAAAGTGATGCTGGTCCTCACTGCCTCCTGGAACCCCTTCAAATGCCCCAGACAATTTGGCCCTCTCTGCTTTCCTGAGGACTCTATCCTCAAAAGCACCTTTTTTCACTTTTGGCGCTGTCTGGAGCAAAAACGACAAACGTCCAGCTTTTGCTGCCACAGCAAAGGTGCCAGCGGGGAAAAGTGATGCTGGTCCTCACTGCCTCCTGGAACCCCTTCAAATGCCCCAGACAATTTGGCCCTCTCTGCTTTCCTGAGGACTCTATCCTCAAAAGCACCTTTTTTCACTTTCAGCGCTGTCTGGAGCAAAAAAGACAAACGTCCAGCTTTTGCTGCCACAGCAAAGGTGCCAGCGGGGAAAAGCGATGCTGGTCCTCACTGCCTCCTGGAACCCCTTCAAATGCCGCAGACAATTTGGCCCTCTCTGTTTTCCTGAAGACTCTATCCTCAAAAGCACCTTTTTTCACTTTCGGCGCTGTCTGGAGCAAAAAAGACAAACGTCCAGCTTTTGCTGCCACAGCAAAGGTGCCAGTGGGGAAAAGTGATGCTGGTCCTCACTGCCTCCTGGAACCCCTTCAAATGCCCCAGACAATTTGGCCCTCTCTGCTTTTCTGCCAACTCTATCCTCAAAAGCACCTTTTTTTCACTTTCGGCGCTGTCTGGAGCAAAAAAGACAAACGTCCAGCTTTTGCTGCCACAGCAAAGGTGCCAGCGGGGAAAAGTGATGCCTGTCCTTACTGCCTCCTGGAACCCCTTCAAATGCCCCAGACAATTTGGCCCTCTCTGCTGTCCTGCGCACTCTATCCGCAAAAGCACCTTTTTTCACTTTCAACGCTGTCTGGAGCAAAAAAGACAAACGTCCAGCTTTTGCTGCCACAGCAAAGGTGCCAGCGGGGAAAAGTGATGCTGGTCCTCACTGCCTCCTGGAACCCCTTCAAATGCCTTATACAATTTGGCCCTCTCTGCTTTCCTGAGGACTCTATCCTCAAAAGCATCTTTTTTCACTTTTGGCGCTGTCTGGAGCAAAAAAGACAAACTTCCAGCTTTTGCTGCCACAGCAAAGGTGCCAGCGGGGAAAAGTGATGCTGGTCCTCACTGCCTCCTGGAACCCCTTCAAATGCCCCAGACAATTTGGCCCTCTCTGCTTTTCTGCCAACTCTATCCTCAAAAGCACCTTTTTTTCACTTTCGGCGCTGTCTGGAGCAAAAAAGACAAACGTCCAGCTTTTCCTGCCACAGCAAAGGTGCCAGCGGGGAAAAGCGATGCCTGTCCTTACTGCCTCCTGGAACCCCTCAAATGCCCCAGACAATTTGGCCCTCTCTGCTTTCCTGAGGACTCTATCCGCAAAAGCACCTTTTTCACTTTCAACGCTGTCTGGAGCAAAAAAGACAAACGTCCAGCTTTTGCTGCCACAGCAAAGGTGCCAGCGGGGAAAAGTGATGCTGGTCCTCACTGCCTCCTGGAACCCCTTCAAATGCCTTATACAATTTGGCCCTCTCTGCTTTCCTGAGGACTCTAGCCTCAAAAGCACCTTTTTTCACTTTCGGCGCTGTCTGGAGCAAAAAAGAGAAACTTCCAGCTTTTGCTGCCACAGCAAAGGTGCCAGCGGGGAAAAGTGATGCTGGTCCTCACTGCCTCCTGGAACCCCTTCAAATGCCGCAGACAATTTGGCCCTCTCTGCTTTCCTGAGGACTCTATCCTCAAAAGCACCTTTTTTCACTTTCGGCGCTGTCTGGAGCCAAAAAGACAAACGTCCAGCTTTTGCTGCCACAGCAAAGGTGCCAGCGGGGAAAAGTGATGCTGGTCCTCACTGCCTCCTGGAACCCCTTCAAATGCCCCAGACAATTTGGCCCTCTCTGCTTTCCTGAGGACTCTATCCTCAAATGCACCTTTTTTCACTTTCGGCGCTGTCTGGAGCAAAAAAGACAAACGTCCAGCTTTTGCTGCCACAGCAAAGGTGCCAGCGGGGAAAAGTGATGCTGGTCCTCACTGCCTCCTGGAACCCCTTCAAATGACGCAGACAATTTGGCCCTCTCTGCTTTCCTGCGAACTCTATCCTCAAAAGCACCTTTTTTCACTTTTGGCGCTGTCTGGAGCAAAAAAGACAAACGTCCAGCTTTTGCTGCCACAGCAAAGGTGCCAGCGGGGAAAAGTGATGCTGGTCCTCACTGCCTCCTGGAACCCCTTCAAATGCCCCATACAATTTGGCCCTCTCTGCTTTCCTGAGGACTCTATCCTCAAAAGCACCTTTTTTCACTTTCGGCGCTCTCTGGAGCAAAAAAGACAAACATACAGCTTTTGCTGCCACAGCAAAAGTGCCAGCGGGGAAAAGTGATGCCTGTCCTTACTGCCTCCTGGAACCCCTTCAAATGCCGCAGACAATTTGGCCCTCTCTGCTTTCCTGAGGACTCTATCCGCAAAAGCACCTTTTTTCACTTTCAACGCTGTCTGGAGCAAAAAAGACAAACGTTCAGCTTTTGCTGCCACAGCAAAGGTGCCAGCGGGGAAAAGTGATGCTGGTCCTCACTGCCTCCTGGAACCCCTTCAAATGCCCCAGACAATTTGGCCCTCTCTGCTTTCCTGAGGACTCTATCCTCAAAAGCACCTTTTTTCACTTTCGGCGCTGTCTGGAGCAAAAAAGACAAACTTCCAGCTTTTGCTGCCACAGCAAAGGTGCCAGCGGGGAAAAGTGATGCTGGTTCTCACTGCCTCCTGGAACCCCTTCAAATGCCCCAGACAATTTGGCCCTCTCTGCTTTCCTGAGGACTTTATCCTCAAAAGCACCTTTTTTCACTTTCGGCGCTGTCTGGAGCCCAAAAGACAAACGTCTAGCTTATGCTGCCACAGCAAAGGTGCCAGCGGGGAAAAGTGATGCTGGTCCTCACTGCCTCCTGGAACCCCTTCAAATGCCCCAGACAATTTGGCCGTCTCTGCTTTCCTGAGGACTCTATCCTCAAAAGCACCTTTTTTCACTTTTGGCGCTGTCTGGAGCAAAAAAGACAAACATCCAGCTTTTGCTGCCACAGCAAAGGTGCCAGCGGGGAAAAGTGATGCTGGTCCTCACTGCCTCCTGGAACCCCTTCAAATGCCCCAGACAATTTGGCTCTCTCTGCTTTCCTGAGGACTCTATCCTCAAAAGCACCTTTTTTGACTTTCGGCGCTGTCTGGAGCAAAAACGACAAACGTCCAGCTTTTGCTGCCACAGCAAAGGTGCCAGCGGGGAAAAGTGATGCTGGTCCTCACTGCCTCCTGGAACCCCTTCAAATGCCCCAGACAATTTGGCCCTCTCTGCTTTCCTGAGGACTCTATCCTCAACAGCACCTTTTTTCACTTTCGGCGCTGTCTGGAGCAAAAAAGACAAACGTCCAGCTTTTGCTGCCACAGCAAAGGTGCCAGCGGGGAAAAGTGATGCTGGTCCTCACTGCCTCCTGGAACCCCTTCAAATGCCCCATACAATTTGGCCCTCTCTGCTTTTCTGCGGACTCTATCCTCAAAAGGACGTTTTTTTCACTTTCGGCGCTGTCTGGAGCCAAAAAGACAAACGTCCAGCTTTTGCTGCCACAGCAAAGGTGCCAGCGGGGAAAAGTAATGCTGGTTCTCACTGCCTCCTGGAACCCCTTCAAATGCCCCATACAATTTGGCCCTCTCTGCTTTCCTGAGGACTCTATCCGCAAAAGCACCTTTTTTCACTTTCGGCGCTGTCTGGAGCAAAAAAGACAAACGTCCAGCTTTTGCTGCCACAGCAAAGGTGCCAGCGGGGAAAAGTGATGCTGGTCCTCACTGCCTCCTGGAACCCCTTCAAATGCCCCAGACAATTTGGCCCTCTCTGCTTTCCTGAGGACTCTATCCTCAAAAGCACCTTTTTTCACTTTTGGCGCTGTCTGGAGCAAAAAAGACAAACGTCCAGCTTTTGCTGCCACAGCAAAGGTGCCAGCGGGGAAAAGTAATGCTGGTTCTCACTGTCTCCTGGACCCCTTCAAATGCCCCATACAATTTGGCCCTCTCTGCTTTCCTGAGGACTCTATCCTCAAAAGCACCTTTTTTCACTTTTGGCGCTGTCTGGAGCAAAAAAGACAAACGTCCAGCTTTTGCTGCCACAGCAAAGGTGCCAGCGGGGAAAAGTGATGCTGGTCCTCACTGCCTCCTGGAACCCCTTCAAATGCCCCAGACAATTTGGCCCTCTCTGCTTTCCTGAGGACTCTATCCTCAAAAGCACCTTTTTTCACTTTCGGCGCTGTCTGGAGCAAAAAAGAAAAACGTCCAGCTTTTGCTGC
Source organism: Vanellus vanellus (assembly GCF_965231255.1). Lineage (NCBI taxonomy): Eukaryota > Metazoa > Chordata > Aves > Charadriiformes > Charadriidae > Vanellus > Vanellus vanellus. Next base: position 15,448 of record NW_028126714.1, read on the forward strand.
CACAGCAAAAGTGTTAGCGGGGAAAAGTGATGCCTGTCCTTACTGCCTCCTGGAACCCCTTCAAATGCCCCAGACAATTTGGCCCTCTCTGCTTTCCTGCGCACTCTATCAGTAAAAGCACCTTTTTTCACTTTCAACGCTGTCTGGAGCAAAAAAGACAAACGTCCAGCTTTTGCTGCCACAGCAAAGGTGCCAGCGGGGAAAAGTGATGCTGGTCCTCACTGCCTCCTGGAACCCCTTCAAATGCCGCAGACAATTTGGCCCTCTCTGCTTTCCTGAGGACTCTATCCTCAAAAGCACCTTTTTTCACTTTCGGCGCTGTCTGGAGCAAAAAAGACAAACGTCCAGCTTTTGCTGCCACAGCAAAGGTGCCAGCGGGGAAAAGTGATGCTGGTCCTCACTGCCTCCTGGAACCCCTTCCAATGCCCCAGACAATTTGGCCCTCTCTGCTTTCCTGAGGACTCTATCCTCAAAAGCACCTTTTTTCACTTTCGGCGCTGTCTGGAGCAAAAAAGACAAACGTCCAGCTTTTGCTGCCACAGTAAAGGTGCCAGCGGGGAAAAGTGATGCTGGTCCTCACTGCCTCCTGGAACCCCTTCAAATGCCGCAGACAATTTGGCCCTCTCTGCTTTCCTGAGGACTCTATCCTCAAAAGCACCTTTTTTCACTTTCGGCGCTGTCTGGAGCAAAAAAGACAAACGTCCAGCTTTTGCTGCCACAGCAAAGGTGCCAGCGGGGAAAAGTGATGCTGGTCCTCACTGCCTCCTGGAACCCCTTAAAATGCCCCATACAATTTGGCCCTCTCTGCTTTCCTGAGGACTCTATCCTCAAAAGCACCTTTTTTCACTTTCGGCGCTGTCTGGAGCAAAAAAGACAAACATCCAGCTTTTGCTGCCACAGCAAAGGTGCCAGCGGGGAAAAGTGATGCTGGTCCTCACTGCCTCCTGGAACCCCTTCAAATGCCCCAGACAATTTGGCCCTCTCTGCTTTTCTGCGGACTCTATCCTCAAAAGGACGTTTTTTTCACTTTTGGCGCTGTCTGGAGCAAAAAAGACATACGTCCAGCTTTTGCTGCCACAGCAAAGGTGCCAGCGGGGAAAAGTAATGCTGGTTCTCACTGCCTCCTGGAACCCCTTCAAATGCCCCATACAATTTGGCCCTCTCTGCTTTCCTGAGGACTCTATCCGCAAAAGCACCTTTTTTCACTTTCAACGCTGTCTGGAGCAAAAAAGACAAACGTCCAGCTTTTGCTGCCACAGCAAAGGTGCCAGCGGGGAAAAGTGATGCTGGTCCTCACTGCCTCCTGGAACCCCTTCAAATGCCCCAGACAATTTGGCCCTCTCTGCTTTTCTGCGGACTCTATCCTCAAAAGGACGTTTTTTTCACTTTCGGCGCTGTCTGGAGCAAAAAAGACAAACTTCCAGCTTTTGCTGCCACAGCAAAAGTGCCAGCGGGGAAAAGTAATGCTGGTTCTCACTGCCTCCTGAAACCCCTTCAAATGCCCCATACAATTTGGCCCTCTCTGCTTTCCTGAGGACTCTATCCGCAAAAGCACCTTTTTTCACTTTCAACGCTGTCTGGAGCAAAAAAGACAAACGTCCAGCTTTTGCTGCCACAGCAAAGGTGCCAGCGGGGAAAAGTGATGCTGGTCCTCACTGCCTCCTGGAACCCCTTCAAATGCCCCAGACAATTTGGCCCTCTCTGCTTTCCTGAGGACTCTATCCTCAAAAGCACCTTTTTTCACTTTCGGCGCTGTCTGGAGCAAAAAAGAAAAACGTCCAGCTTTTGCTGCCACAGCAAAAGTGTCAGCGGGGAAAAGTGATGCCTGTCCTTACTGCCTCCTGGAACCCCTTCAAATGCCCCAGACAATTTGGCCCTCTCTGCTTTCCTGCGCACTCTATCCTCAAAAGCACCTTTTTTCACTTTAAACGCTGTCTGGAGCAAAAAAGACAAACGTCCAGCTTTTGCTGCCACAGCAAAGGTGCCAGCGGGGAAAAGTGATGCTGGTCCTCACTGCCTCCTGGAACCCCTTCAAATGCCCCAGACAATTTGGCCCTCTCTGCTTTCCTGAGGACTCTATCCTCAAAAGCACCTTTTTTCACTTTCGGCGCTGTCTGGAGCAAAAAAGACAAACGTCCAGCTTTTGCTGCCACAGCAAAGGTGCCAGCGGGGAAAAGCGATGCTGGTCCTCACTGCCTCCTGGAACCCCTTCAAATGCCCCAGACAATTTGGCCCTCTCTGCTTTCCTGAGGACTCTATCCTCAAAAGCACCTTTTTTCACTTTCGGCGCTGTCTGGAGCAAAAAAGACAAACGTCCAGCTTTTGCTGCCACAGTAAAGGTGCCAGCGGGGAAAAGTGATGCTGGTCCTCACTGCCTCCTGGAACCCCTTCAAATGACGCAGACAATTTGGCCCTCTCTGCTTTCCTGAGGACTCTATCCGCAAAAGCACCTTTTTTCACTTTCGGCGCTGTCTGGAGCAAAAAAGACAAACTTCCAGCTTTTGCTGCCACAGCAAAGGTGCCAGCGGGGAAAAGTGATGCTGGTTCTCACTGCCTCCTGGAACCCCTTCAAATGCCCCAGACAATTTGGCCCTCTCTGCTTTCCTGAGGACTTTATCCTCAAAAGCACCTTTTTTCACTTTCGGCGCTGTCTGGAGCCCAAAAGACAAACGTCTAACTTATGCTGCCACAGCAAAGGTGCCAGCGGGGAAAAGTGATGCTGGTCCTCACTGCCTCCTGGAACCCCTTCAAATGCCTTATACAATTTGGCCCTCTCTGCTTTCCTGAGGACTCTAGCCTCAAAAGCACCTTTTTTCACTTTCGGCGCTGTCTGGAGCAAAAAAGAGAAACTTCCAGCTTTTGCTGCCACAGCAAAGGTGCCAGCGGGGAAAAGTGATGCTGGTCCTCACTGCCTCCTGGAACCCCTTCAAATGCCGCAGACAATTTGGCCCTCTCTGCTTTCCTGAGGACTCTATCCTCAAAAGCACCTTTTTTCACTTTCGGCGCTGTCTGGAGCCAAAAAGACAAACGTCCAGCTTTTGCTGCCACAGCAAAGGTGCCAGCGGGAAAAGTGATGCTGGTCCTCACTGCCTCCTGGAACCCCTTCAAATGCCCCAGACAATTTGGCCCTCTCTGCTTTCCTGAGGACTCTATCCTCAAATGCACCTTTTTTCACTTTCGGCGCTGTCTGGAGCAAAAAAGACAAACGTCCAGCTTTTGCTGCCACAGCAAAGGTGCCAGCGGGGAAAAGTGATGCTGGTCCTCACTGCCTCCTGGAACCCCTTCAAGTGACGCAGACAATTTGGCCCTCTCTGCTTTCCTGCGAACTCTATCCTCAAAAGCACCTTTTTTCACTTTTGGCGCTGTCTGGAGCAAAAAAGACAAACGTCCAGCTTTTGCTGCCACAGCAAAGGTGCCAGCGGGGAAAAGTGATGCTGGTCCTCACTGCCTCCTGGAACCCCTTCAAATGCCCCATACAATTTGGCCCTCTCTGCTTTCCTGAGGACTCTATCCTCAAAAGCACCTTTTTTCACTTTCGGCGCTCTCTGGAGCAAAAAAGACAAACATACAGCTTTTGCTGCCACAGCAAAAGTGCCAGCGGGGAAAAGTGATGCCTGTCCTTACTGCCTCCTGGAACCCCTTCAAATGCCGCAGACAATTTGGCCCTCTCTGCTTTCCTGAGGACTATATCCGCAAAAGCACCTTTTTTCACTTTCAACGCTGTCTGGAGCAAAAAAGACAAACGTTCAGCTTTTGCTGCCACAGCAAAGGTGCCAGCGGGGAAAAGTGATGCTGGTCCTCACTGCCTCCTGGAACCCCTTCAAATGCCCCAGACAATTTGGCCCTCTCTGCTTTCCTGAGGACTCTATCCTCAAAAGCACCTTTTTTCACTTTCGGCGCTGTCTGGAGCAAAAAAGACAAACTTCCAGCTTTTGCTGCCACAGCAAAGGTGCCAGCGGGGAAAAGTGATGCTGGTTCTCACTGCCTCCTGGAACCCCTTCAAATGCCCCAGACAATTTGGCCCTCTCTGCTTTCCTGAGGACTTTATCCTCAAAAGCACCTTTTTTCACTTTCGGCGCTGTCTGGAGCCCAAAAGACAAACGTCTAGCTTATGCTGCCACAGCAAAGGTGCCAGCGGGGAAAAGTGATGCTGGTCCTCACTGCCTCCTGGAACCCCTTCAAATGCCCCAGACAATTTGGCCGTCTCTGCTTTCCTGAGGACTCTATCCTCAAAAGCACCTTTTTTCACTTTTGGCGCTGTCTGGAGCAAAAAAGACAAACATCCAGCTTTTGCTGCCACAGCAAAGGTGCCAGCGGGGAAAAGTGATGCTGGTCTCACTGCCTCCTGGAACCCCTTCAAATGCCGCAGACAATTTGGCTCTCTCTGCTTTCCTGAGGACTCTATCCTCAAAAGCACCTTTTTTGACTTTCGGCGCTGTCTGGAGCAAAAACGACAAACGTCCAGCTTTTGCTGCCACAGCAAAGGTGCCAGCGGGGAAAAGTGATGCTGGTCCTCACTGCCTCCTGGAACCCCTTCAAATGCCCCAGACAATTTGGCCCTCTCTGCTTTCCTGAGGACTCTATCCTCAACAGCACCTTTTTTCACTTTCGGCGCTGTCTGGAGCAAAAAAGACAAACGTCCAGCTTTGCTGCCACAGCAAAGGTGCCACCGGGGAAAAGTGATGCTGGTCCTCACTGCCTCCTGGAACCCCTTCAAATGCCCCATACAATTTGGCCCTCTCTGCTTTTCTGCGGACTCTATCCTCAAAAGGACGTTTTTTTCACTTTCGGCGCTGTCTGGAGCCAAAAAGACAAACGTCCAGCTTTTGCTGCCACAGCAAAGGTGCCAGCGGGGAAAAGTAATGCTGGTTCTCACTGCCTCCTGGAACCCCTTCAAATGCCCCATACAATTTGGCCCTCTCTGCTTTCCTGAGGACTCTATCCGCAAAAGCACCTTTTTTCACTTTCGGCGCTGTCTGGAGCAAAAAAGACAAACGTCCAGCTTTTGCTGCCACAGCAAAGGTGCCAGCGGGGAAAAGTGATGCTGGTCCTCACTGCCTCCTGGAACCCCTTCAAATGCCCCAGACAATTTGGCCCTCTCTGCTTTCCTGAGGACTCTATCCTCAAAAGCACCTTTTTTCACTTTTGGCGCTGTCTGGAGCAAAAAAGAAAAACGTCCAGCTTTTGCTGCCACAGCAAAAGTGTTAGCGGGGAAAAGTGATGCCTGTCCTTACTGCCTCCTGGAACCCCTTCAAATGCCCCAGACAATTTGGCCCTCTCTGCTTTCCTGCGCACTCTATCAGTAAAAGCACCTTTTTTCACTTTCAACGCTGTCTGGAGCAAAAAAGACAAACGTCCAGCTTTTGCTGCCACAGCAAAGGTGCCAGCGGGGAAAAGTGATGCTGGTCCTCACTGCCTCCTGGAACCCCTTCAAATGCCGCAGACAATTTGGCCCTCTCTGCTTTCCTGAGGACTCTATCCTCAAAAGCACCTTTTTTCACTTTCGGCGCTGTCTGGAGCAAAAAAGACAAACGTCCAGCTTTTGCTGCCACAGCAAAGGTGCCAGCGGGGAAAAGTGATGCTGGTCCTCACTGCCTCCTGGAACCCCTTCCAATGCCCCAGACAATTTGGCCCTCTCTGCTTTCCTGAGGACTCTATCCTCAAAAGCACCTTTTTTCACTTTCGGCGCTGTCTGGAGCAAAAAAGACAAACGTCCAGCTTTTGCTGCCACAGTAAAGGTGCCAGCGGGGAAAAGTGATGCTGGTCCTCACTGCCTCCTGGAACCCCTTCAAATGCCGCAGACAATTTGGCCCTCTCTGCTTTCCTGAGGACTCTATCCTCAAAAGCACCTTTTTTCACTTTCGGCGCTGTCTGGAGCAAAAAAGACAAACGTCCAGCTTTTGCTGCCACAGCAAAGGTGCCAGCGGGGAAAAGTGATGCTGGTCCTCACTGCCTCCTGGAACCCCTTCAAATGCCCCATACAATTTGGCCCTCTCTGCTTTCCTGAGGACTCTATCCTCAAAAGCACCTTTTTTCACTTTCGGCGCTGTCTGGAGCAAAAAAGACAAACATCCAGCTTTTGCTGCCACAGCAAAGGTGCCAGCGGGGAAAAGTGATGCTGGTCCTCACTGCCTCCTGGAACCCCTTCAAATGCCCCAGACAATTTGGCCCTCTCTGCTTTTCTGCGGACTCTATCCTCAAAAGGACGTTTTTTTCACTTTTGGCGCTGTCGGGAGCAAAAAAGACATACGTCCAGCTTTTGCTGCCACAGCAAAGGTGCCAGCGGGGAAAAGTAATGCTGGTTCTCACTGCCTCCTGGAACCCCTTCAAATGCCCCATACAATTTGGCCCTCTCTGCTTTCCTGAGGACTCTATCCGCAAAAGCACCTTTTTTCACTTTCAACGCTGTCTGGAGCAAAAAAGACAAACGTCCAGCTTTTGCTGCCACAGCAAAGGTGCCAGCGGGGAAAAGTGATGCTGGTCCTCACTGCCTCCTGGAACCCCTTCAAATGCCCCAGACAATTTGGCCCTCTCTGCTTTTCTGCGGACTCTATCCTCAAAAGGACGTTTTTTTCACTTTCGGCGCTGTCTGGAGCAAAAAAGACAAACTTCCAGCTTTTGCTGCCACAGCAAAAGTGCCAGCGGGGAAAAGTAATGCTGGTTCTCACTGCCTCCTGAAACCCCTTCAAATGCCCCATACAATTTGGCCCTCTCTGCTTTCCTGAGGACTCTATCCGCAAAAGCACCTTTTTTCACTTTCAACGCTGTCTGGAGCAAAAAAGACAAACGTCCAGCTTTTGCTGCCACAGCAAAGGTGCCAGCGGGGAAAAGTGATGCTGGTCCTCACTGCCTCCTGGAACCCCTTCAAATGCCCCAGACAATTTGGCCCTCTCTGCTTTCCTGAGGACTCTATCCTCAAAAGCACCTTTTTTCACTTTCGGCGCTGTCTGGAGCAAAAAAGAAAAACGTCCAGCTTTTGCTGCCACAGCAAAAGTGTCAGCGGGGAAAAGTGATGCCTGTCCTTACTGCCTCCTGGAACCCCTTCAAATGCCCCAGACAATTTGGCCCTCTCTGCTTTCCTGAGGACTCTATCCTCAAAAGCACCTTTTTTCACTTTAAACGCTGTCTGGAGCAAAAAAGACAAACGTCCAGCTTTTGCTGCCACAGCAAAGGTGCCAGCGGGGAAAAGTGATGCTGGTCCTCACTGCCTCCTGGAACCCCTTCAAATGCCCCAGACAATTTGGCCCTCTCTGCTTTCCTGAGGACTCTATCCTCAAAAGCACCTTTTTTCACTTTCGGCGCTGTCTGGAGCAAAAAAGACAAACGTCCAGCTTTTGCTGCCACAGCAAAGGTGCCAGCGGGGAAAAGCGATGCTGGTCCTCACTGCCTCCTGGAACCCCTTCAAATGCCTTAGACAATTTGGCCCTCTCTGCTTTCCTGAAGACTCTATCCTCAAAAGCACCTTTTTTCACTTTCGGCGCTGTCTGGAGCAAAAAAGACAAACGTCCAGCTTTTGCTGCCACAGCAAAGGTGCCAGTGGGGAAAAGTGATGCTGGTCCTCACTGCCTCCTGGAACCCCTTCAAATGCCCCAGACAATTTGGCCCTCTCTGCTTTTCTGCCAACTCTATCCTCAAAAGCACCTTTTTTTTCACTTTCGGCGCTGTCTGGAGCAAAAAAGACAAACGTCCAGCTTTTGCTGCCACAGCAAAGGTGCCAGCGGGGAAAAGTGATGCCTGTCCTTACTGCCTCCTGGAACCCCTTCAAATGCCCCAGACAATTTGGCCCTCTCTGCTTTCCTGAGGACTCTATCCTCAAAAGCACCTTTTTTCACTTTTGGCGCTGTCTGGAGCAAAAAAGACAAACTTCCAGCTTTTGCTGCCACAGCAAAGGTGCCAGCGGGGAAAAGTGATGCTGGTCCTCACTGCCTCCTGGAACCCCTTCAAATGCCCCAGACAATTTGGCCCTCTCTGCTTTCCTGAGGACTCTATCCTCAAAAGCACCTTTTTTCACTTTCGGCGCTGTCTGGAGCCAAAAAGACAAACGTCCAGCTTTTGCTGCCACAGCAAAGGTGCCAGCGGGGAAAAGTGATGCTGGTCCTCACTGCCTCCTGGAACCCCTTCAAATGCCCCAGACAATTTGGCCCTCTCTGCTTTCCTGAGGACTCTATCCTCAAATGCACCTTTTTTCACTTTCGGCGCTGTCTGGAGCAAAAAAGACAAACGTCCAGCTTTTGCTGCCACAGCAAAGGTGCCAGCGGGGAAAAGTGATGCTGGTCCTCACTGCCTCCTGGAACCCCTTCAAATGCCTTATACAATTTGGCCCTCTCTGCTTTCCTGAGGACTCTATCCTCAAAAGCACCTTTTTTCACTTTTGGCGCTGTCTGGAGCAAAAAAGACAAACTTCCAGCTTTTGCTGCCACAGCAAAGGTGCCAGCGGGGAAAAGTGATGCTGGTCCTCACTGCCTCCTGGAACCCCTTCAAATGCCCCAGACAATTTGGCCCTCTCTGCTTTCCTGAGGACTCTATCCTCAAAAGCACCTTTTTTCACTTTCGGCGCTGTCTGGAGCCAAAAAGACAAACGTCCAGCTTTTGCTGCCACAGCAAAGGTGCCAGCGGGGAAAAGTGATGCTGGTCCTCACTGCCTCCTGGAACCCCTTCAAATGCCCCAGACAATTTGGCCCTCTCTGCTTTCCTGAGGACTCTATCCTCAAATGCACCTTTTTTCACTTTCGGCGCTGTCTGGAGCAAAAAAGACAAACGTCCAGCTTTTGCTGCCACAGCAAAGGTGCCAGCGGGGAAAAGTGATGCTGGTCCTCACTGCCTCCTGGAACCCCTTCAAATGCCTTATACAATTTGGCCCTCTCTGCTTTCCTGAGGACTCTATCCTCAAAAGCACCTTTTTTCACTTTTGGCGCTGTCTGGAGCAAAAAAGACAAACTTCCAGCTTTTGCTGCCACAGCAAAGGTGCCAGCGGGGAAAAGTGATGCTGGTCCTCACTGCCTCCTGGAACCCCTTCAAATGCCGCAGACAATTTGGCCCTCTCTGCTTTCCTGAGGACTCTATCCTCAAAAGCACCTTTTTTCACTTTCGGCGCTGTCTGGAGCCAAAAAGACAAACGTCCAGCTTTTGCTGCCACAGCAAAGGTGCCAGCGGGGAAAAGTGATGCTGGTCCTCACTGCCTCCTGGAACCCCTTCAAATGACGCAGACAATTTGGCCCTCTCTGCTTTCCTGAGGACTCTATCCGCAAAAGCACCTTTTTTCACTTTCGGCGCTGTCTGGAGCAAAAAAGACAAACTTCCAGCTTTTGCTGCCACAGCAAAGGTGCCAGCGGGGAAAAGTGATGCTGGTTCTCACTGCCTCCTGGAACCCCTTCAAATGCCCCAGACAATTTGGCCCTCTCTGCTTTCCTGAGGACTTTATCCTCAAAAGCACCTTTTTTCACTTTCGGCGCTGTCTGGAGCCCAAAAGACAAACGTCTAGCTTATGCTGCCACAGCAAAGGTGCCAGCGGGGAAAAGTGATGCTGGTCCTCACTGCCTCCTGGAACCCCTTCAAATGCCTTATACAATTTGGCCCTCTCTGCTTTCCTGAGGACTCTATCCTCAAAAGCACCTTTTTTCACTTTTGGCGCTGTCTGGAGCAAAAAAGACAAACTTCCAGCTTTTGCTGCCACAGCAAAGGTGCCAGCGGGGAAAAGTGATGCTGGTCCTCACTGCCTCCTGGAACCCCTTCAAATGCCCCAGACAATTTGGCCCTCTCTGCTTTCCTGAGGACTCTATCCTCAAAAGCACCTTTTTTCACTTTCGGCGCTGTCTGGAGCCAAAAAGACAAACGTCCAGCTTTTGCTGCCACAGCAAAGGTGCCAGCGGGGAAAAGTGATGCTGGTCCTCACTGCCTCCTGGAACCCCTTCAAATGCCCCAGACAATTTGGCCCTCTCTGCTTTCCTGAGGACTCTATCCTCAAATGCACCTTTTTTCACTTTCGGCGCTGTCTGGAGCAAAAAAGACAAACGTCCAGCTTTTGCTGCCACAGCAAAGGTGCCAGCGGGGAAAAGTGATGCTGGTCCTCACTGCCTCCTGGAACCCCTTCAAATGCCTTATACAATTTGGCCCTCTCTGCTTTCCTGAGGACTCTATCCTCAAAAGCACCTTTTTTCACTTTTGGCGCTGTCTGGAGCAAAAAAGACAAACTTCCAGCTTTTGCTGCCACAGCAAAGGTGCCAGCGGGGAAAAGTGATGCTGGTCCTCACTGCCTCCTGGAACCCCTTCAAATGCCGCAGACAATTTGGCCCTCTCTGCTTTCCTGAGGACTCTATCCTCAAAAGCACCTTTTTTCACTTTCGGCGCTGTCTGGAGCCAAAAAGACAAACGTCCAGCTTTTGCTGCCACAGCAAAGGTGCCAGCGGGGAAAAGTGATGCTGGTCCTCACTGCCTCCTGGAACCCCTTCAAATGCCCCAGACAATTTGGCCCTCTCTGCTTTCCTGAGGACTCTATCCTCAAAAGCACCGTTTTTCACTTTCGGCGCTGTCTGGAGCAAAAAAGACAAACGTCCAGCTTTTGCTGCCACAGCAAAGGTGCCAGCGGGGAAAAGTGATGCTGGTCCTCACTGCCTCCTGGAACCCCTTCAAATGACGCAGACAATTTGGCCCTCTCTGCTTTCCTGCGGACTCTATCCTCAAAAGCACCTTTTTTCACTTTTGGCGCTGTCTGGAGCAAAAAAGACAAACGTCCAGCTTTTGCTGCCACAGCAAAGGTGCCAGTGGGGAAAAGTGATGCTGGTCCTCACTGCCTCCTGGAACCCCTTCAAATGCCCCATACAATTTGGCCCTCTCTGCTTTCCTGAGGACTCTATCCTCAAAAGCACCTTTTTTCACTTTCGGCGCTCTCTGGAGCAAAAAAGACAAACATCCAGCTTTTGCTGCCACAGCAAAAGTGCCAGCGGGGAAAAGTGATGCCTGTCCTTACTGCCTCCTGGAACCCCTTCAAATGCCCCAGACAATTTGGCCCTCTCTGCTTTCCTGAGGACTCTATCCGCAAAAGCACCTTTTTTCACTTTCGGCGCTCTCTGGAGCAAAAAAGACAAACGTCCAGCTTTTGCTGCCACAGTAAAGGTGCCAGCGGGGAAAAGTGATGCTGGTCCTCACTGCCTCCTGGAACCCCTTCAAATGACGCAGACAATTTGGCCCTCTCTGCTTTCCTGAGGACTCTATCCGCAAAAGCACCTTTTTTCACTTTCGGCGCTGTCTGGAGCAAAAAAGACAAACTTCCAGCTTTTGCTGCCACAGCAAAGGTGCCAGCGGGGAAAAGTGATGCTGGTTCTCACTGCCTCCTGGAACCCCTTCAAATGCCCCAGACAATTTGGCCCTCTCTGCTTTCCTGAGGACTTTATCCTCAAAAGCACCTTTTTTCACTTTCGGCGCTGTCTGGAGCCCAAAAGACAAACGTCTAGCTTATGCTGCCACAGCAAAGGTGCCAGCGGGGAAAAGTGATGCTGGTCCTCACTGCCTCCTGGAACCCCTTCAAATGCCGCAGACAATTTGGCTCTCTCTGCTTTCCTGAGGACTCTATCCTCAAAAGCACCTTTTTTCACTTTTGGCGCTCTCTGGAGCAAAAAAGACAAACATCCAGCTTTTGCTGCCACAGCAAAGGTGCCAGCGGGGAAAAGTGATGCTGGTCCTCACTGCCTCCTGGAACCCCTTCAAATGCCCCAGACAATTTGGCCCTCTCTGCTTTCCTGAGGACTCTATCCTCAAAAGCACCTTTTTTCACTTTTGGCGCTCTCTGGAGCAAAAAAGACAAACGTCCAGCTTTTGCTGCCACAGCAAAGGTGCCAGCGGGGAAAAGTGATGCTGGTCCTCACTGCCTCCTGGAACCCCTTCCAATGCCCCAGACAATTTGGCCCTCTCTGCTTTTCTGCGGACTCTATCCTCAAAAGGACGTTTTTTTCACTTTCGGCGCTGTCTGGAGCAAAAAAGACAAACGTCCAGCTTTTGCTGCCACAGCAAAAGTGCCAGCGGGGAAAAGTAATGCTGGTTCTCACTGCCTCCTGAAACCCCTTCAAATGCCCCATACAATTTGGCCCTCTCTGCTTTCCTGAGGACTCTATCCGCAAAAGCACCTTTTTTCACTTTCAACGCTGTCTGGAGCAAAAAAGACAAACGTCCAGCTTTTGCTGCCACAGCAAAGGTGCCAGCGGGGAAAAGTGATGCTGGTCCTCACTGCCTCCTGGAACCCCTTCAAATGCCCCAGACAATTTGGCCCTCTCTGCTTTCCTGAGGACTCTATCCTCAAAAGCACCTTTTTTCACTTTCGGCGCTGTCTGGAGCAAAAAAGAAAAACGTCCAGCTTTTGCTGCCACAGCAAAAGTGTCAGCGGGGAAAAGTGATGCCTGTCCTTACTGCCTCCTGGAACCCCTTCAAATGCCCCAGACAATTTGGCCCTCTCTGCTTTCCTGCGCACTCTATCCGTAAAAGCACCTTTTTTCACTTTAAACGCTGTCTGGAGCAAAAAAGACAAACGTCCAGCTTTTGCTGCCACAGCAAAGGTGCCAGCGGGGAAAAGTGATGCTGGTCCTCACTGCCTCCTGGAACCCCTTCAAATGCCGCAGACAATTTGGCCCTCTCTGCTTTCCTGAGGACTCTATCCTCAAAAGCACCTTTTTTCACTTTCGGCGCTGTCTGGAGCAAAAAAGACAAACGTCCAGCTTTTGCTGCCACAGCAAAGGTGCCAGCGGGGAAAAGCGATGCTGGTCCTCACTGCCTCCTGGAACCCCTTCAAATGCCGCAGACAATTTGGCCCTCTCTGTTTTCCTGAAGACTGTATCCTCAAAAGCACCTTTTTTCACTTTCGGCGCTGTCTGGAGCAAAAAAGACAAACGTCCAGCTTTTGCTGCCACAGCAAAGGTGCCAGTGGGGAAAAGTGATGCTGGTCCTCACTGCCTCCTGGAACCCCTTCAAATGCCCCAGACAATTTGGCCCTCTCTGCTTTTCTGCCAACTCTATCCTCAAAAGCACCTTTTTTTCACTTTCGGCGCTGTCTGGAGCAAAAAAGACAAACGTCCAGCTTTTGCTGCCACAGCAAAGGTGCCAGCGGGGAAAAGTGATGCCTGTCCTTACTGCCTCCTGGAACCCCTTCAAATGCCCCAGACAATTTGGCCCTCTCTGCTGTCCTGCGCACTCTATCCTCAAAAGCACCTTTTTTCACTTTCAACGCTGTCTGGAGCAAAAAAGACAAACGTCCAGCTTTTGCTGCCACAGCAAAGGTGCCAGCGGGGAAAAGTGATGCTGGTCCTCACTGCCTCCTGGAACCCCTTCAAATGCCTTATACAATTTGGCCCTCTCTGCTTTCCTGAGGACTCTATCCTCAAAAGCACCTTTTTTCACTTTTGGCGCTGTCTGCAGCAAAAAAGACAAACTTCCAGCTTTTGCTGCCACAGCAAAGGTGCCAGCGGTGAAAAGTGATGCTGGTCCTCACTGCCTCCTGGAACCCCTTCAAATGCCCCAGACAATTTGGCCCTCTCTGCTTTCCTGCGGACTCTATCCTCAAAAGCACCTTTTTTCACTTTTGGCGCTGTCTGGAGCAAAAAAGACAAACTTCCAGCTTTTGCTGCCACAGCAAAGGTGCCAGCGGGGAAAAGTGATGCCTGTCCTCACTGCCTCCTGGAACCCCTTCAAATGCCTTATACAATTTGGCCCTCTCTGCTTTCCTGAGGACTCTATCCTCAACAGCACCTTTTTTCACTTTGGGCGCTGTCTGGAGCAAAAAAGACAAACGTCCAGCTTTTGCTGCCCCAGCAAAGGTGCCAGCGGGGAAAAGTGATGCTGGTCCTCACTGCCTCCTGGAACCCCTTCAAATGCCCCAGACAATTTGGCCCTCTCTGCTTTTCTGCCAACTCTATCCTCAAAAGCACCTTTTTTCACTTTCGGCGCTGTCTGGAGCAAAAAAGACAAACGTCCAGCTTTTCCTGCCACAGCAAAGGTGCCAGCGGGGAAAAGCGATGCCTGTCCTTACTGCCTCCTGGAACCCCTTCAAATGCCCCAGACAATTTGGCCCTCTCTGCTTTCCTGAGGACTCTATCCGCAAAAGCACCTTTTTTCACTTTCAACGCTGTCTGGAGCAAAAAAGACAAACGTCCAGCTTTTGCTGCCACAGCAAAGGTGCCAGCGGGGAAAAGTGATGCTGGTCCTCACTGCCTCCTGGAACCCCTTCAAATGCCTTATACAATTTGGCCCTCTCTGCTTTCCTGAGGACTCTATCCTCAAAAGCACCTTTTTTTCACTTTTGGCGCTGTCTGGAGCAAAAAAGACAAACTTCCAGCTTTTGCTGCCACAGCAAAGGTGCCAGCGGGGAAAAGTGATGCTGGTCCTCACTGCCTCCTGGAACCCCTTCAAATGCCGCAGACAATTTGGCCCTCTCTGCTTTCCTGAGGACTCTATCCGCAAAAGCACCTTTTTTCACTTTCGGCGCTGTCTGGAGCAAAAAAGACAAACGTCCAGCTTTTGCTGCCACAGCAAAGGTGCCAGCGGGGAAAAGTGATGCTGGTCCTCACTGCCTCCTGGAACCCCTTCAAATGCCCCAGACAATTTGGCCCTCTCTGCTTTCCTGAGGACTCTATCCTCAAATGCACCTTTTTTCACTTTCGGCGCTGTCTGGAGCAAAAAAGACAAACGTCCAGCTTTTGCTGCCACAGCAAAGGTGCCAGCGGGGAAAAGTGATGCTGGTCCTCACTGCCTCCTGGAACCCCTTCAAATGACGCAGACAATTTGGCTCTCTCTGCTTTCCTGAGGACTCTATCCTCAAAAGCACCTTTTTTGACTTTCGGCGCTGTCTGGAGCAAAAACGACAAACGTCCAGCTTTTGCTGCCACAGCAAAGGTGCCAGCGGGGAAAAGTGATGCTGGTCCTCACTGCCTCCTGGAACCCCTTCAAATGCCCCAGACAATTTGGCCCTCTCTGCTTTCCTGAGGACTCTATCCTCAAAAGCACCTTTTTTCACTTTTGGCGCTCTCTGGAGCAAAAAAGACAAACGTCCAGCTTTTGCTGCCACAGCAAAGGTGCCAGCGGGGAAAAGTGATGCTGGTCCTCACTGCCTCCTGGAACCCCTTCCAATGCCCCAGACAATTTGGCCCTCTCTGCTTTTCTGCGGACTCTATCCTCAAAAGGACGTTTTTTTCACTTTCGGCGCTGTCTGGAGCAAAAAAGACAAACGTCCAGCTTTTGCTGCCACAGCAAAAGTGCCAGCGGGGAAAAGTAATGCTGGTTCTCACTGCCTCCTGAAACCCCTTCAAATGCCCCATACAATTTGGCCCTCTCTGCTTTCCTGAGGACTCTATCCGCAAAAGCACCTTTTTTCACTTTCAACGCTGTCTGGAGCAAAAAAGACAAACGTCCAGCTTTTGCTGCCACAGCAAAGGTGCCAGCGGGGAAAAGTGATGCTGGTCCTCACTGCCTCCTGGAACCCCTTCAAATGCCCCAGACAATTTGGCCCTCTCTGCTTTCCTGAGGACTCTATCCTCAAAAGCACCTTTTTTCACTTTCGGCGCTGTCTGGAGCAAAAAAGAAAAACGTCCAGCTTTTGCTGCCACAGCAAAAGTGTCAGCGGGGAAAAGTGATGCCTGTCCTTACTGCCTCCTGGAACCCCTTCAAATGCCCCAGACAATTTGGCCCTCTCTGCTTTCCTGCGCACTCTATCCGTAAAAGCACCTTTTTTCACTTTAAACGCTGTCTGGAGCAAAAAAGACAAACGTCCAGCTTTTGCTGCCACAGCAAAGGTGCCAGCGGGGAAAAGTGATGCTGGTCCTCACTGCCTCCTGGAACCCCTTCAAATGCCGCAGACAATTTGGCCCTCTCTGCTTTCCTGAGGACTCTATCCTCAAAAGCACCTTTTTTCACTTTCGGCGCTGTCTGGAGCAAAAAAGACAAACGTCCAGCTTTTGCTGCCACAGCAAAGGTGCCAGCGGGGAAAAGCGATGCTGGTCCTCACTGCCTCCTGGAACCCCTTCAAATGCCGCAGACAATTTGGCCCTCTCTGTTTTCCTGAAGACTGTATCCTCAAAAGCACCTTTTTTCACTTTCGGCGCTGTCTGGAGCAAAAAAGACAAACGTCCAGCTTTTGCTGCCACAGCAAAGGTGCCAGTGGGGAAAAGTGATGCTGGTCCTCACTGCCTCCTGGAACCCCTTCAAATGCCCCAGACAATTTGGCCCTCTCTGCTTTTCTGCCAACTCTATCCTCAAAAGCATCTTTTTTTCACTTTCGGCGCTGTCTGGAGCAAAAAAGACAAACGTCCAGCTTTTGCTGCCACAGCAAAGGTGCCAGCGGGGAAAAGTGATGCCTGTCCTTACTGCCTCCTGGAACCCCTTCAAATGCCCCAGACAATTTGGCCCTCTCTGCTGTCCTGCGCACTCTATCCTCAAAAGCACCTTTTTTCACTTTCAACGCTGTCTGGAGCAAAAAAGACAAACGTCCAGCTTTTGCTGCCACAGCAAAGGTGCCAGCGGGGAAAAGTGATGCTGGTCCTCACTGCCTCCTGGAACCCCTTCAAATGCCTTATACAATTTGGCCCTCTCTGCTTTCCTGAGGACTCTATCCTCAAAAGCACCTTTTTTCACTTTTGGCGCTGTCTGGAGCAAAAAAGACAAACTTCCAGCTTTTGCTGCCACAGCAAAGGTGCCAGCGGGGAAAAGTGATGCTGGTCCTCACTGCCTCCTGGAACCCCTTCAAATGCCCCAGACAATTTGGCCCTCTCTGCTTTCCTGCGGACTCTATCCTCAAAAGCACCTTTTTTCACTTTTGGCGCTGTCTGGAGCAAAAAAGACAAACTTCCAGCTTTTGCTGCCACAGCAAAGGTGCCAGCGGGGAAAAGTGATGCCTGTCCTCACTGCCTCCTGGAACCCCTTCAAATGCCTTATACAATTTGGCCCTCTCTGCTTTCCTGAGGACTCTATCCTCAACAGCACCTTTTTTCACTTTGGGCGCTGTCTGGAGCAAAAAAGACAAACGTCCAGCTTTTGCTGCCCCAGCAAAGGTGCCAGCGGGGAAAAGTGATGCTGGTCCTCACTGCCTCCTGGAACCCCTTCAAATGCCCCAGACAATTTGGCCCTCTCTGCTTTTCTGCCAACTCTATCCTCAAAAGCACCTTTTTTCACTTTCGGCGCTGTCTGGAGCAAAAAAGACAAACGTCCAGCTTTTCCTGCCACAGCAAAGGTGCCAGCGGGGAAAAGCGATGCCTGTCCTTACTGCCTCCTGGAACCCCTTCAAATGCCCCAGACAATTTGGCCCTCTCTGCTTTCCTGAGGACTCTATCCGCAAAAGCACCTTTTTTCACTTTCAACGCTGTCTGGAGCAAAAAAGACAAACGTCCAGCTTTTGCTGCCACAGCAAAGGTGCCAGCGGGGAAAAGTGATGCTGGTCCTCACTGCCTCCTGGAACCCCTTCAAATGCCTTATACAATTTGGCCCTCTCTGCTTTCCTGAGGACTCTATCCTCAAAAGCACCTTTTTTTCACTTTTGGCGCTGTCTGGAGCAAAAAAGACAAACTTCCAGCTTTTGCTGCCACAGCAAAGGTGCCAGCGGGGAAAAGTGATGCTGGTCCTCACTGCCTCCTGGAACCCCTTCAAATGCCGCAGACAATTTGGCCCTCTCTGCTTTCCTGAGGACTCTATCCTCAAAAGCACCTTTTTTCACTTTCGGCGCTGTCTGGAGCAAAAAAGACAAACGTCCAGCTTTTGCTGCCACAGCAAAGGTGCCAGCGGGGAAAAGTGATGCTGGTCCTCACTGCCTCCTGGAACCCCTTCAAATGCCCCAGACAATTTGGCCCTCTCTGCTTTCCTGAGGACTCTATCCTCAAATGCACCTTTTTTCACTTTCGGCGCTGTCTGGAGCAAAAAAGACAAACGTCCAGCTTTTGCTGCCACAGCAAAGGTGCCAGCGGGGAAAAGTGATGCTGGTCCTCACTGCCTCCTGGAACCCCTTCAAATGACGCAGACAATTTGGCCCTCTCTGCTTTCCTGCGGACTCTATCCTCAAAAGCACCTTTTTTCACTTTTGGCACTGTCTGGAGCAAAAAAGACAAACGTCCAGCTTTTGCTGCCACAGCAAAGGTGCCAGCGGGGAAAAGTGATGCTGGTCCTCACTGCCTCCTGGAACCCCTTCAAATGCCCCATACAATTTGGCCCTCTCTGCTTTCCTGAGGACTCTATCCTCAAAAGCACCTTTTTTCACTTTTGGCGCTCTCTGGAGCAAAAAAGACAAACATCCAGCTTTTGCTGCCACAGCAAAGGTGCCAGCGGGGAAAAGTGATGCTGGTCCTCACTGCCTCCTGGAACCCCTTCAAATGCCGCAGACAATTTGGCTCTCTCTGCTTTCCTGAGGACTCTATCCTCAAAAGCACCTTTTTTGACTTTCGGCGCTGTCTGGAGCAAAAACGACAAACGTCCAGCTTTTGCTGCCACAGCAAAGGTGCCAGCGGGGAAAAGTGATGCTGGTCCTCACTGCCTCCTGGAACCCCTTCAAATGCCCCAGACAATTTGGCCCTCTCTGCTTTCCTGAGGACTCTATCCTCAAAAGCACCTTTTTTCACTTTCGGCGCTGTCTGGAGCAAAAAAGACAAACGTCCAGCTTTTGCTGCCACAGCAAAGGTGCCAGCGGGGAAAAGTGATGCTGGTCCTCACTGCCTCCTGGAACCCCTTCAAATGCCCCAGACAATTTGGCCCTCTCTGCTTTTCTGCGGACTCTATCCTCAAAAGGACGTTTTTTTCACTTTCGGCGCTGTCTGGAGCAAAAAAGACAAACGTCCAGCTTTTGCTGCCACAGCAAAGGTGCCAGCGGGGAAAAGTAATGCTGGTTCTCACTGCCTCCTGGAACCCCTTCAAATGCCCCATACAATTTGGCCCTCTCTGCTTTCCTGAGGACTCTATCCGCAAAAGCACCTTTTTTCACTTTCGGCGCTGTCTGGAGCAAAAAAGACAAACGTCCAGCTTTTGCTGCCACAGCAAAGGTGCCAGCGGGGAAAAGTGATGCTGGTCCTCACTGCCTCCTGGAACCCCTTCAAATGCCCCAGACAATTTGGCCCTCTCTGCTTTCCTGAGGACTCTATCCTCAAAAGCACCTTTTTTCACTTTCGGCGCTGTCTGGAGCAAAAAAGACAAACGTCCAGCTTTTGCTGCCACAGCAAAGGTGCCAGCGGGGAAAAGTAATGCTGGTTCTCACTGCCTCCTGGAACCCCTTCAAATGCCCCATACAATTTGGCCCTCTCTGCTTTCCTGAGGACTCTATCCTCAAAAGCACCTTTTTTCACTTTTGGCGCTGTCTGGAGCAAAAAAGACAAACGTCCAGCTTTTGCTGCCACAGCAAAGGTGCCAGCGGGGAAAAGTGATGCTGGTCCTCACTGCCTCCTGGAACCCCTTCAAATGCCGCAGACAATTTGGCCCTCTCTGCTTTCCTGAGGACTCTATCCTCAAAAGCACCTTTTTTCACTTTCGGCGCTGTCTGGAGCAAAAAAGAAAAACGTCCAGCTTTTGCTGCCACAGCAAAAGTGTCAGCGGGGAAAAGTGATGCCTGTCCTTACTGCCTCCTGGAACCCCTTCAAATGCCCCATACAATTTGGCCCTCTCTGCTTTCCTGCGGACTCTATCCGCAAAAGCACCTTTTTTCACTTTCAACGCTGTCTGGAGCAAAAAAGACAAACGTCCAGCTTTTGCTGCCACAGCAAAGTTGCCAGCGGGGAAAAGTGATGCTGGTCCTCACTGCCTCCTGGAACCCCTTCAAATGCCCCAGACAATTTGGCCCTCTCTGCTTTCCTGAGGACTCTATCCTCAAAAGCACCTTTTTTCACTTTCGGCGCTGTCTGGAGCAAAAAAGAAAAACGTCCAGCTTTTGCTGCCACAGCAAAAGTGTCAGCGGGGAAAAGTGATGCCTGTCCTTACTGCCTCCTGGAACCCCTTCAAATGCCCCAGACAATTTGGCCCTCTCTGCTTTCCTGCGCACTCTATCAGTAAAAGCACCTTTTTTCACTTTCAACGCTGTCTGGAGCAAAAAAGACAAACGTCCAGCTTTTGCTGCCACAGCAAAGGTGCCAGCGGGGAAAAGTGATGCTGGTCCTCACTGCCTCCTGGAACCCCTTCAAATGCCCCAGACAATTTGGCCCTCTCTGCTTTTCTGCGGACTCTATCCTCAAAAGGACGTTTTTTTCACTTTCGGCGCTGTCTGGAGCAAAAAAGACAAACGTCCAGCTTTTGCTGCCACAGCAAAGGTGCCAGTGGGGAAAAGTAATGCTGGTTCTCACTGCCTCCTGGAACCCCTTCAAATGCCCCATACAATTTGGCCCTCTCTGCTTTCCTGAGGACTCTATCCGCAAAAGCACCTTTTTTCACTTTCAACGCTGTCTGGAGCAAAAAAGACAAACGTCCAGCTTTTGCTGCCACAGCAAAGGTGCCAGCGGGGAAAAGTGATGCTGGTCCTCACTGCCTCCTGGAACCCCTTCAAATGCCCCAGACAATTTGGCCCTCTCTGCTTTTCTGCGGACTCTATCCTCAAAAGGACGTTTTTTTCACTTTCGGCGCTGTCTGGAGCAAAAAAGACAAACGTCCAGCTTTTGCTGCCACAGCAAAAGTGCCAGCGGGGAAAAGTAATGCTGGTTCTCACTGCCTCCTGAAACCCCTTCAAATGCCCCAGACAATTTGGCCCTCTCTGCTTTCCTGAGGACTCTATCCGCAAAAGCACCTTTTTTCACTTTCAACGCTGTCTGGAGCAAAAAAGACAAACGTCCAGCTTTTGCTGCCACAGCAAAGGTGCCAGCGGGGAAAAGTGATGCTGGTCCTCACTGCCTCCTGGAACCCCTTCAAATGCCCCAGACAATTTGGCCCTCTCTGCTTTCCTGAGGACTCTATCCTCAAAAGCACCTTTTTTCACTTTCGGCGCTGTCTGGAGCAAAAAAGAAAAACGTCCAGCTTTTGCTGCCACAGCAAAAGTGTCAGCGGGGAAAAGTGATGCCTGTCCTTACTGCCTCCTGGAACCCCTTCAAATGCCCCATACAATTTGGCCCTCTCTGCTTTCCTGAGGACTCTATCCGCAAAAGCACCTTTTTTCACTTTCAACGCTGTCTGGAGCAAAAAAGACAAACGTCCAGCTTTTGCTGCCACAGCAAAGTTGCCAGCGGGGAAAAGTGATGCTGGTCCTCACTGCCTCCTGGAACCCCTTCAAATGCCGCAGACAATTTGGCCCTCTCTGCTTTCCTGAGGACTCTATCCTCAAAAGCACCTTTTTTCACTTTCGGCGCTGTCTGGAGCAAAAAAGAAAAACGTCCAGCTTTTGCTGCCACAGCAAAAGTGTCAGCGGGGAAAAGTGATGCCTGTCCTTACTGCCTCCTGGAACCCCTTCAAATGCCCCAGACAATTTGGCCCTCTCTGCTTTCCTGCGCACTCTATCAGTAAAAGCACCTTTTTTCACTTTCAACGCTGTCTGGAGCAAAAAAGACAAACGTCCAGCTTTTGCTGCCACAGCAAAGGTGCCAGCGGGGAAAAGTGATGCTGGTCCTCACTGCCTCCTGGAACCCCTTCAAATGCCCCAGACAATTTGGCCCTCTCTGCTTTTCTGCGGACTCTATCCTCAAAAGGACGTTTTTTTCACTTTCGGCGCTGTCTGGAGCAAAAAAGACAAACGTCCAGCTTTTGCTGCCACAGCAAAGGTGCCAGCGGGGAAAAGTAATGCTGGTTCTCACTGCCTCCTGGAACCCCTTCAAATGCCCCATACAATTTGGCCCTCTCTGCTTTCCTGAGGACTCTATCCGCAAAAGCACCTTTTTTCACTTTCAACGCTGTCTGGAGCAAAAAAGACAAACGTCCAGCTTTTGCTGCCACAGCAAAGGTGCCAGCGGGGAAAAGTGATGCTGGTCCTCACTGCCTCCTGGAACCCCTTCAAATGCCCCAGACAATTTGGCCCTCTCTGCTTTTCTGCGGACTCTATCCTCAAAAGGACGTTTTTTTCACTTTCGGCGCTGTCTGGAGCAAAAAAGACAAACGTCCAGCTTTTGCTGCCACAGCAAAAGTGCCAGCGGGGAAAAGTAATGCTGGTTCTCACTGCCTCCTGAAACCCCTTCAAATGCCCCATACAATTTGGCCCTCTCTGCTTTCCTGAGGACTCTATCCGCAAAAGCACCTTTTTTCACTTTCAACGCTGTCTGGAGCAAAAAAGACAAACGTCCAGCTTTTGCTGCCACAGCAAAGGTGCCAGCGGGGAAAAGTGATGCTGGTCCTCACTGCCTCCTGGAACCCCTTCAAATGCCCCAGACAATTTGGCCCTCTCTGCTTTCCTGAGGACTCTATCCTCAAAAGCACCTTTTTTCACTTTCGGCGCTGTCTGGAGCAAAAAAGACAAACGTCCAGCTTTTGCTGCCACAGCAAAGGTGCCAGCGGGGAAAAGCGATGCTGGTCCTCACTGCCTCCTGGAACCCCTTCAAATGCCGCAGACAATTTGGCCCTCTCTGCTTTCCTGAAGACTCTATCCTCAAAAGCACCTTTTTTCACTTTCGGCGCTGTCTGGAGCAAAAAAGACAAACGTCCAGCTTTTGCTGCCACAGCAAAGGTGCCAGTGGGGAAAAGTGATGCTGGTCCTCACTGCCTCCTGGAACCCCTTCAAATGCCCCAGACAATTTGGCCCTCTCTGCTTTTCTGCCAACTCTATCCTCAAAAGCACCTTTTTTTCACTTTCGGCGCTGTCTGGAGCAAAAAAGACAAACGTCCAGCTTTTGCTGCCACAGCAAAGGTGCCAGCGGGGAAAAGTGATGCCTGTCCTTACTGCCTCCTGGAACCCCTTCAAATGCCCCAGACAATTTGGCCCTCTCTGCTTTCCTGAGGACTCTATCCTCAAAAGCACCTTTTTTCACTTTCGGCGCTGTCTGGAGCAAAAAAGACAAACGTCCAGCTTTTGCTGCCACAGCAAAAGTGTCAGCGGGGAAAAGTGATGCCTGTCCTTACTGCCTCCTGGAACCCCTTCAAATGCCCCAGACAATTTGGCCCTCTCTGCTTTCCTGAGGACTCTATCCGCAAAAGCACCTTTTTTCACTTTCAACGCTGTCTGGAGCAAAAAAGACAAACGTCCAGCTTTTGCTGCCACAGCAAAGGTGCCAGCGGGGAAAAGTGATGCTGGTCCTCACTGCCTCCTGGAACCCCTTCAAATGCCCCAGACAATTTGGCCCTCTCTGCTTTTCTGCGGACTCTATCCTCAAAAGGACGTTTTTTTCACTTTCGGCGCTGTCTGGAGCAAAAAAGACAAACGTCCAGCTTTTGCTGCCACAGCAAAAGTGCCAGCGGGGAAAAGTAATGCTGGTTCTCACTGCCTCCTGAAACCCCTTCAAATGCCCCATACAATTTGGCCCTCTCTGCTTTCCTGAGGACTCTATCCGCAAAAGCACCTTTTTTCACTTTCAACGCTGTCTGGAGCAAAAAAGACAAACGTCCAGCTTTTGCTGCCACAGCAAAGGTGCCAGCGGGGAAAAGTGATGCTGGTCCTCACTGCCTCCTGGAACCCCTTCAAATGCCCCAGACAATTTGGCCCTCTCTGCTTTTCTGCCAACTCTATCCTCAAAAGCACCTTTTTTTCACTTTCGGCGCTGTCTGGAGCAAAAAAGACAAACGTCCAGCTTTTGCTGCCACAGCAAAGGTGCCAGCGGGGAAAAGTGATGCCTGTCCTTACTGCCTCCTGGAACCCCTTCAAATGCCCCAGACAATTTGGCCCTCTCTGCTTTCCTGAGGACTCTATCCTCAAAAGCACCTTTTTTCACTTTCGGCGCTGTCTGGAGCAAAAAAGACAAACGTCCAGCTTTTGCTGCCACAGCAAATGTGCCAGCGGGGAAAAGTGATGCTGGTCCTCACTGCCTCCTGGAACCCCTTCAAATGACGCAGACAATTTGGCCCTCTCTGCTTTCCTGAGGACTCTATCCTCAAAAGCACCTTTTTTCACTTTCGGCGCTGTCTGGAGCAAAAAAGACAAACTTACAGCTTTTGCTGCCACAGCAAAAGTGCCAGCGGGGAAAAGTGATGCCTGTCCTTACTGCCTCCTGGAACCCCTTCAAATGCCCCAGACAATTTGGCCCTCTCTGCTTTCCTGAGGACTCTATCCTCAAAAGCACCTTTTTTCACTTTCAACGCTGTCTGGAGCAAAAAATACAAACGTTCAGCTTTTGCTGCCACAGCAAAGGTGCCAGCGGGGAAAAGTGATGCTGGTCCTCACTGCCTCCTGGAAGCCCTTCAAATGCCCCAGACAATTTGGCCCTCTCTGCTTTCCTGAGGACTCTATCCTCAAAAGCACCTTTTTTCACTTTCGGCGCTGTCTGGAGCAAAAAAGACAAACGTCCAGCTTTTGCTGCCACAGCAAAGGTGCCAGCGGGGAAAAGTGATGCTGGTCCTCACTGCCTCCTGGAACCCCTTCAAATGACGCAGACAATTTGGCCCTCTCTGCTTTCCTGCGGACTCTATCCTCAAAAGCACCTTTTTTCACTTTTGGCGCTGTCTGGAGCAAAAAAGACAAACGTCCAGCTTTTGCTGCCACAGCAAAGGTGCCAGCGGGGAAAAGTGATGCTGGTCCTCACTGCCTCCTGGAACCCCTTCAAATGCCCCATACAATTTGGCCCTCTCTGCTTTCCTGAGGACTCTATCCTCAAAAGCACCTTTTTTCACTTTCGGCGCTGTCTGGAGCAAAAAAGACAAACGTCCAGCTTTTGCTGCCACAGCAAAAGTGTCAGCGGGGAAAAGTGATGCCTGTCCTTACTGCCTCCTGGAACCCCTTCAAATGCCCCAGACAATTTGGCCCTCTCTGCTTTCCTGCGCACTCTATCCGTAAAAGCACCTTTTTTCACTTTAAACGCTGTCTGGAGCAAAAAAGACAAACGTCCAGCTTTTGCTGCCACAGCAAAGGTGCCAGCGGGGAAAAGTGATGCTGGTCCTCACTGCCTCCTGGAACCCCTTCAAATGCCGCAGACAATTTGGCCCTCTCTGCTTTCCTGAGGACTCTATCCTCAAAAGCACCTTTTTTCACTTTCGGCGCTGTCTGGAGCAAAAAAGACAAACGTCCAGCTTTTGCTGCCACAGCAAAGGTGCCAGCGGGGAAAAGCGATGCTGGTCCTCACTGCCTCCTGGAACCCCTTCAAATGCCGCAGACAATTTGGCCCTCTCTGCTTTCCTGAAGACTCTATCCTCAAAAGCACCTTTTTTCACTTTCGGCGCTGTCTGGAGCCAAAAAGACAAACGTCCAGCTTTTGCTGCCACAGCAAAGGTGCCAGTGGGGAAAAGTGATGCTGGTCCTCACTGCCTCCTGGAACCCCTTCAAATGCCCCAGACAATTTGGCCCTCTCTGCTTTTCTGCCAACTCTATCCTCAAAAGCACCTTTTTTTCACTTTCGGCGCTGTCTGGAGCAAAAAAGACAAACGTCCAGCTTTTGCTGCCACAGCAAAGGTGCCAGCTGGGAAAAGTGATGCCTGTCCTTACTGCCTCCTGGAACCCATTCAAATGCCCCAGACAATTTGGCCCTCTCTGCTGTCCTGCGCACTCTATCCGCAAAAGCACCTTTTTTCACTTTCAACGCTGTCTGGAGCAAAAAAGACAAACGTCCAGCTTTTGCTGCCACAGCAAAGGTGCCAGCGGGGAAAAGTGATGCTGGTCCTCACTGCCTCCTGGAACCCCTTCAAATGCCCCAGACAATTTGGCCCTCTCTGCTTTCCTGCGGACTCTATCCTCAAAAGCACCTTTTTTTCACTTTCGGCGCTGTCTGGAGCAAAAAAGACAAACGTCCAGCTTTTGCTGCCACAGCAAAGGTGCCAGCGGGGAAAAGCGATGCCTGTCCTTACTGCCTCCTGGAGCCCCTTCAAATGCCCCAGACAATTTGGCCCTCTCTGCTTTCCTGAGGACTCTATCCGCAAAAGCACCTTTTTTCACTTTCAACGCTGTCTGGAGCAAAAAAGACAAACGTCCAGCTTTTGCTGCCACAGCAAAGGTGCCAGCGGGGAAAAGTGATGCTGGTCCTCACTGCCTCCTGGAACCCCTTCAAATGCCCCAGACAATTTGGCCCTCTCTGCTTTCCTGAGGACTCTATCCTCAAAAGCACCTTTTTTCACTTTCGGCGCTGTCTGGAGCAAAAAAGAAAAACGTCCAGCTTTTGCTGCCACAGCAAAAGTGTCAGCGGGGAAAAGTGATGCCTGTCCTTACTGCCTCCTGGAACCCCTTCAAATGCCCCAGACAATTTGGCCCTCTCTGCTTTCCTGCGCACTCTATCCGCAAAAGCACCTTTTTTCACTTTAAACGCTGTCTGGAGCAAAAAAGACAAACGTCCAGCTTTTGCTGCCACAGCAAAGGTGCCAGCGGGGAAAAGTGATGCTGGTCCTCACTGCCTCCTGGAACCCCTTCAAATGCCGCAGACAATTTGGCCCTCTCTGCTTTCCTGAGGACTCTATCCTCAAAAGCACCTTTTTTCACTTTCGGCGCTGTCTGGAGCAAAAAAGACAAACGTCCAGCTTTTGCTGCCACAGCAAAGGTGCCAGCGGGGAAAAGCGATGCTGGTCCTCACTGCCTCCTGGAACCCCTTCAAATGCCGCAGACAATTTGGCCCTCTCTGTTTTCCTGAAGACTGTATCCTCAAAAGCACCTTTTTTCACTTTCGGCGCTGTCTGGAGCAAAAAAGACAAACGTCCAGCTTTTGCTGCCACAGCAAAGGTGCCAGTGGGGAAAAGTGATGCTGGTCCTCACTGCCTCCTGGAACCCCTTCAAATGCCCCAGACAATTTGGCCCTCTCTGCTTTTCTGCCAACTCTATCCTCAAAAGCACCTTTTTTTCACTTTCGGCGCTGTCTGGAGCAAAAAAGACAAACGTCCAGCTTTTGCTGCCACAGCAAAGGTGCCAGCGGGGAAAAGTGATGCCTGTCCTTACTGCCTCCTGGAACCCCTTCAAATGCCCCAGACAATTTGGCCCTCTCTGCTGTCCTGCGCACTCTATCCTCAAAAGCACCTTTTTTCACTTTCAACGCTGTCTGGAGCAAAAAAGACAAACGTCCAGCTTTTGCTGCCACAGCAAAGGTGCCAGCGGGGAAAAGTGATGCTGGTCCTCACTGCCTCCTGGAACCCCTTCAAATGCCTTATACAATTTGGCCCTCTCTGCTTTCCTGAGGACTCTATCCTCAAAAGCACCTTTTTTCACTTTTGGCGCTGTCTGGAGCAAAAAAGACAAACTTCCAGCTTTTGCTGCCACAGCAAAGGTGCCAGCGGGGAAAAGTGATGCTGGTCCTCACTGCCTCCTGGAACCCCTTCAAATGCCCCAGACAATTTGGCCCTCTCTGCTTTCCTGCGGACTCTATCCTCAAAAGCACCTTTTTTCACTTTTGGCGCTGTCTGGAGCAAAAAAGACAAACTTCCAGCTTTTGCTGCCACAGCAAAGGTGCCAGCGGGGAAAAGTGATGCCTGTCCTCACTGCCTCCTGGAACCCCTTCAAATGCCTTATACAATTTGGCCCTCTCTGCTTTCCTGAGGACTCTATCCTCAACAGCACCTTTTTTCACTTTGGGCGCTGTCTGGAGCAAAAAAGACAAACGTCCAGCTTTTGCTGCCCCAGCAAAGGTGCCAGCGGGGAAAAGTGATGCTGGTCCTCACTGCCTCCTGGAACCCCTTCAAATGCCCCAGACAATTTGGCCCTCTCTGCTTTTCTGCCAACTCTATCCTCAAAAGCACCTTTTTTCACTTTCGGCGCTGTCTGGAGCAAAAAAGACAAACGTCCAGCTTTTCCTGCCACAGCAAAGGTGCCAGCGGGGAAAAGCGATGCCTGTCCTTACTGCCTCCTGGAACCCCTTCAAATGCCCCAGACAATTTGGCCCTCTCTGCTTTCCTGAGGACTCTATCCGCAAAAGCACCTTTTTTCACTTTCAACGCTGTCTGGAGCAAAAAAGACAAACGTCCAGCTTTTGCTGCCACAGCAAAGGTGCCAGCGGGGAAAAGTGATGCTGGTCCTCACTGCCTCCTGGAACCCCTTCAAATGCCTTATACAATTTGGCCCTCTCTGCTTTCCTGAGGACTCTATCCTCAAAAGCACCTTTTTTCACTTTCGGCGCTGTCTGGAGCAAAAAAGACAAACGTCCAGCTTTTGCTGCCACAGCAAAGGTGCCAGCGGGGAAAAGCGATGCTGGTCCTCACTGCCTCCTGGAACCCCTTCAAATGCCGCAGACAATTTGGCCCTCTCTGTTTTCCTGAAGACTGTATCCTCAAAAGCACCTTTTTTCACTTTCGGCGCTGTCTGGAGCAAAAAAGACAAACGTCCAGCTTTTGCTGCCACAGCAAAGGTGCCAGTGGGGAAAAGTGATGCTGGTCCTCACTGCCTCCTGGAACCCCTTCAAATGCCCCAGACAATTTGGCCCTCTCTGCTTTTCTGCCAACTCTATCCTCAAAAGCACCTTTTTTTCACTTTCGGCGCTGTCTGGAGCAAAAAAGACAAACGTCCAGCTTTTGCTGCCACAGCAAAGGTGCCAGCGGGGAAAAGTGATGCCTGTCCTTACTGCCTCCTGGAACCCCTTCAAATGCCCCAGACAATTTGGCCCTCTCTGCTGTCCTGCGCACTCTATCCTCAAAAGCACCTTTTTTCACTTTCAACGCTGTCTGGAGCAAAAAAGACAAACGT
Organism: Vanellus vanellus; assembly: GCF_965231255.1. Taxonomy (NCBI): domain Eukaryota; kingdom Metazoa; phylum Chordata; class Aves; order Charadriiformes; family Charadriidae; genus Vanellus; species Vanellus vanellus. The sequence goes on from NW_028126714.1 coordinate 44,096, forward strand.
CCAGCTTTTGCTGCCACAGCAAAGGTGCCAGCGGGGAAAAGTGATGCTGGTCCTCACTGCCTCCTGGAACCCCTTCAAATGCCTTATACAATTTGGCCCTCTCTGCTTTCCTGAGGACTCTATCCTCAAAAGCACCTTTTTTCACTTTTGGCGCTGTCTGGAGCAAAAAAGACAAACTTCCAGCTTTTGCTGCCACAGCAAAGGTGCCAGCGGGGAAAAGTGATGCTGGTCCTCACTGCCTCCTGGAACCCCTTCAAATGCCCCAGACAATTTGGCCCTCTCTGCTTTCCTGCGGACTCTATCCTCAAAAGCACCTTTTTTCACTTTTGGCGCTGTCTGGAGCAAAAAAGACAAACTTCCAGCTTTTGCTGCCACAGCAAAGGTGCCAGCGGGGAAAAGTGATGCCTGTCCTCACTGCCTCCTGGAACCCCTTCAAATGCCTTATACAATTTGGCCCTCTCTGCTTTCCTGAGGACTCTATCCTCAACAGCACCTTTTTTCACTTTGGGCGCTGTCTGGAGCAAAAAAGACAAACGTCCAGCTTTTGCTGCCCCAGCAAAGGTGCCAGCGGGGAAAAGTGATGCTGGTCCTCACTGCCTCCTGGAACCCCTTCAAATGCCCCAGACAATTTGGCCCTCTCTGCTTTTCTGCCAACTCTATCCTCAAAAGCACCTTTTTTCACTTTCGGCGCTGTCTGGAGCAAAAAAGACAAACGTCCAGCTTTTCCTGCCACAGCAAAGGTGCCAGCGGGGAAAAGCGATGCCTGTCCTTACTGCCTCCTGGAACCCCTTCAAATGCCCCAGACAATTTGGCCCTCTCTGCTTTCCTGAGGACTCTATCCGCAAAAGCACCTTTTTTCACTTTCAACGCTGTCTGGAGCAAAAAAGACAAACGTCCAGCTTTTGCTGCCACAGCAAAGGTGCCAGCGGGGAAAAGTGATGCTGGTCCTCACTGCCTCCTGGAACCCCTTCAAATGCCTTATACAATTTGGCCCTCTCTGCTTTCCTGAGGACTCTATCCTCAAAAGCACCTTTTTTTCACTTTTGGCGCTGTCTGGAGCAAAAAAGACAAACTTCCAGCTTTTGCTGCCACAGCAAAGGTGCCAGCGGGGAAAAGTGATGCTGGTCCTCACTGCCTCCTGGAACCCCTTCAAATGCCGCAGACAATTTGGCCCTCTCTGCTTTCCTGAGGACTCTATCCTCAAAAGCACCTTTTTTCACTTTCGGCGCTGTCTGGAGCAAAAAAGACAAACGTCCAGCTTTTGCTGCCACAGCAAAGGTGCCAGCGGGGAAAAGTGATGCTGGTCCTCACTGCCTCCTGGAACCCCTTCAAATGCCCCATACAATTTGGCCCTCTCTGCTTTCCTGAGGACTCTATCCTCAAATGCACCTTTTTTCACTTTCGGCGCTGTCTGGAGCAAAAAAGACAAACGTCCAGCTTTTGCTGCCACAGCAAAGGTGCCAGCGGGGAAAAGTGATGCTGGTCCTCACTGCCTCCTGGAACCCCTTCAAATGACGCAGACAATTTGGCCCTCTCTGCTTTCCTGTGGACTCTATCCTCAAAAGCACCTTTTTTCACTTTTGGCGCTGTCTGGAGCAAAAAAGACAAACGTCCAGCTTTTGCTGCCACAGCAAAGGTGCCAGCGGGGAAAAGTGATGCTGGTCCTCACTGCCTCCTGGAACCCCTTCAAATGCCCCATACAATTTGGCCCTCTCTGCTTTCCTGAGGACTCTATCCTCAAAAGCACCTTTTTTCACTTTCGGCGCTCTCTGGAGCAAAAAAGACAAACATCCAGCTTTTGCTGCCACAGCAAAAGTGCCAGCGGGGAAAAGTGATGCCTGTCCTTACTGCCTCCTGGAACCCCTTCAAATGCCGCAGACAATTTGGCCCTCTCTGCTTTCCTGAGGACTCTATCCGCAAAAGCACCTTTTTTCACTTTCAACGCTGTCTGGAGCAAAAAAGACAAACGTTCAGCTTTTGCTGCCACAGCAAAGGTGCCAGCGGGGAAAAGTGATGCTGGTCCTCACTGCCTCCTGGAACCCCTTCAAATGCCCCAGACAATTTGGCCCTCTCTGCTTTCCTGAGGACTCTATCCTCAAAAGCACCTTTTTTCACTTTCGGCGCTGTCTGGAGCAAAAAAGACAAACGTCCAGCTTTTGCTGCCACAGTAAAGGTGCCAGCGGGGAAAAGTGATGCTGGTCCTCACTGCCTCCTGGAACCCCTTCAAATGACGCAGACAATTTGGCCCTCTCTGCTTTCCTGAGGACTCTATCCTCAAAAGCACCTTTTTTCACTTTCGGCGCTGTCTGGAGCAAAAAAGACAAACTTCCTGCTTTTGCTGCCACAGCAAAGGTGCCAGCGGGGAAAAGTGATGCTGGTTCTCACTGCCTCCTGGAACCCCTTCAAATGCCCCAGACAATTTGGCCCTCTCTGCTTTCCTGAGGACTTTATCCTCAAAAGCACCTTTTTTCACTTTCGGCGCTGTCTGGAGCCCAAAAGACAAACGTCTAGCTTATGCTGCCACAGCAAAGGTGCCAGCGGGGAAAAGTGATGCTGGTCCTCACTGCCTCCTGGAACCCCTTCAAATGCCCCAGACAATTTGGCCGTCTCTGCTTTCCTGAGGACTCTATCCTCAAAAGCACCTTTTTTCACTTTTGGCGCTCTCTGGAGCAAAAAAGACAAACATCCAGCTTTTGCTGCCACAGCAAAGGTGCCAGCGGGGAAAAGTGATGCTGGTCCTCACTGCCTCCTGGAACCCCTTCAAATGCCGCAGACAATTTGGCTCTCTCTGCTTTCCTGAGGACTCTATCCTCAAAAGCACCTTTTTTGACTTTCGGCGCTGTCTGGAGCAAAAACGACAAACGTCCAGCTTTTGCTGCCACAGCAAAGGTGCCAGCGGGGAAAAGTGATGCTGGTCCTCACTGCCTCCTGGAACCCCTTCAAATGCCCCAGACAATTTGGCCCTCTCTGCTTTCCTGAGGACTCTATCCTCAAAAGCACCTTTTTTCACTTTCGGCGCTGTCTGGAGCAAAAAAGACAAACGTCCAGCTTTTGCTGCCACAGCAAAGGTGCCAGCGGGGAAAAGTGATGCTGGTCCTCACTGCCTCCTGGAACCCCTTCAAATGCCCCAGACAATTTGGCCCTCTCTGCTTTTCTGCGGACTCTATCCTCAAAAGGACGTTTTTTTCACTTTCGGCGCTGTCTGGAGCAAAAAAGACAAACGTCCAGCTTTTGCTGCCACAGCAAATGTGCCAGCGGGGAAAAGTAATGCTGGTTCTCACTGCCTCCTGGAACACCTTGAAATGCCCCATACAATTTGGCCCTCTCTGCTTTCCTGAGGACTCTATCCGCAAAAGCACCTTTTTTCACTTTCGGCGCTGTCTGGAGCAAAAAAGACAAACGTCCAGCTTTTGCTGCCACAGCAAAGGTGCCAGCGGGGAAAAGTGATGCTGGTCCTCACTGCCTCCTGGAACCCCTTCAAATGCCCCAGACAATTTGGCCCTCTCTGCTTTCCTGAGGACTCTATCCTCAAAAGCACCTTTTTTCACTTTCGGCGCTGTCTGGAGCAAAAAAGACAAACGTCCAGCTTTTGCTGCCACAGCAAAGGTGCCAGCGGGGAAAAGTAATGCTGGTTCTCACTGCCTCCTGGAACCCCTTCAAATGCCCCATACAATTTGGCCCTCTCTGCTTTCCTGAGGACTCTATCCTCAAAAGCACCTTTTTTCACTTTCGGCGCTGTCTGGAGCAAAAAAGACAAACGTCCAGCTTTTGCTGCCACAGCAAAGGTGCCAGCGGGGAAAAGTGATGCTGGTCCTCACTGCCTCCTGGAACCCCTTCAAATGCCCCAGACAATTTGGCCCTCTCTGCTTTCCTGAGGACTCTATCCTCAAAAGCACCTTTTTTCACTTTCGGCGCTGTCTGGAGCAAAAAAGAAAAACGTCCAGCTTTTGCTGCCACAGCAAAAGTGTCAGCGGGGAAAAGTGATGCCTGTCCTTACTGCCTCCTGGAACCCCTTCAAATGCCCCATACAATTTGGCCCTCTCTGCTTTCCTGCGGACTCTATCCGCAAAAGCACCTTTTTTCACTTTCAACGCTGTCTGGACCAAAAAGACAAACGTCCAGCTTTTGCTGCCACAGCAAAGTTGCCAGCGGGGAAAAGTGATGCTGGTCCTCACTGCCTCCTGGAACCCCTTCAAATGCCGCAGACAATTTGGCCCTCTCTGCTTTCCTGAGGACTCTATCCTCAAAAGCACCTTTTTTCACTTTCGGCGCTGTCTGGAGCAAAAAAGAAAAACGTCCAGCTTTTGCTGCCACAGCAAAAGTGTCAGCGGGGAAAAGTGATGCCTGTCCTTACTGCCTCCTGGAACCCCTTCAAATGCCCCAGACAATTTGGCCCTCTCTGCTTTCCTGCGCACTCTATCAGTAAAAGCACCTTTTTTCACTTTCAACGCTGTCTGGAGCAAAAAAGACAAACGTCCAGCTTTTGCTGCCACAGCAAAGGTGCCAGCGGGGAAAAGTGATGCTGGTCCTCACTGCCTCCTGGAACCCCTTCAAATGCCCCAGACAATTTGGCCCTCTCTGCTTTTCTGCGGACTCTATCCTCAAAAGGACGTTTTTTTCACTTTCGGCGCTGTCTGGAGCAAAAAAGACAAACGTCCAGCTTTTGCTGCCACAGCAAAGGTGCCAGCGGGGAAAAGTAATGCTGGTTCTCACTGCCTCCTGGAACCCCTTCAAATGCCCCATACAATTTGGCCCTCTCTGCTTTCCTGAGGACTCTATCCGCAAAAGCACCTTTTTTCACTTTCAACGCTGTCTGGAGCAAAAAAGACAAACGTCCAGCTTTTGCTGCCACAGCAAAGGTGCCAGCGGGGAAAAGTGATGCTGGTCCTCACTGCCTCCTGGAACCCCTTCAAATGCCCCAGACAATTTGGCCCTCTCTGCTTTTCTGCGGACTCTATCCTCAAAAGGACGTTTTTTTCACTTTCGGCGCTGTCTGGAGCAAAAAAGACAAACGTCCAGCTTTTGCTGCCACAGCAAAAGTGCCAGCGGGGAAAAGTAATGCTGGTTCTCACTGCCTCCTGAAACCCCTTCAAATGCCCCAGACAATTTGGCCCTCTCTGCTTTCCTGAGGACTCTATCCGCAAAAGCACCTTTTTTCACTTTCAACGCTGTCTGGAGCAAAAAAGACAAACGTCCAGCTTTTGCTGCCACAGCAAAGGTGCCAGCGGGGAAAAGTGATGCTGGTCCTCACTGCCTCCTGGAACCCCTTCAAATGCCCCAGACAATTTGGCCCTCTCTGCTTTCCTGAGGACTCTATCCTCAAAAGCACCTTTTTTCACTTTCGGCGCTGTCTGGAGCAAAAAAGAAAAACGTCCAGCTTTTGCTGCCACAGCAAAAGTGTCAGCGGGGAAAAGTGATGCCTGTCCTTACTGCCTCCTGGAACCCCTTCAAATGCCCCATACAATTTGGCCCTCTCTGCTTTCCTGAGGACTCTATCCGCAAAAGCACCTTTTTTCACTTTCAACGCTGTCTGGAGCAAAAAAGACAAACGTCCAGCTTTTGCTGCCACAGCAAAGTTGCCAGCGGGGAAAAGTGATGCTGGTCCTCACTGCCTCCTGGAACCCCTTCAAATGCCGCAGACAATTTGGCCCTCTCTGCTTTCCTGAGGACTCTATCCTCAAAAGCACCTTTTTTCACTTTCGGCGCTGTCTGGAGCAAAAAAGAAAAACGTCCAGCTTTTGCTGCCACAGCAAAAGTGTCAGCGGGGAAAAGTGATGCCTGTCCTTACTGCCTCCTGGAACCCCTTCAAATGCCCCAGACAATTTGGCCCTCTCTGCTTTCCTGCGCACTCTATCAGTAAAAGCACCTTTTTTCACTTTCAACGCTGTCTGGAGCAAAAAAGACAAACGTCCAGCTTTTGCTGCCACAGCAAAGGTGCCAGCGGGGAAAAGTGATGCTGGTCCTCACTGCCTCCTGGAACCCCTTCAAATGCCCCAGACAATTTGGCCCTCTCTGCTTTTCTGCGGACTCTATCCTCAAAAGGACGTTTTTTTCACTTTCGGCGCTGTCTGGAGCAAAAAAGACAAACGTCCAGCTTTTGCTGCCACAGCAAAGGTGCCAGCGGGGAAAAGTAATGCTGGTTCTCACTGCCTCCTGGAACCCCTTCAAATGCCCCATACAATTTGGCCCTCTCTGCTTTCCTGAGGACTCTATCCGCAAAAGCACCTTTTTTCACTTTCAACGCTGTCTGGAGCAAAAAAGACAAACGTCCAGCTTTTGATGCCACAGCAAAGGTGCCAGCGGGGAAAAGTGATGCTGGTCCTCACTGCCTCCTGGAACCCCTTCAAATGCCCCAGACAATTTGGCCCTCTCTGCTTTTCTGCGGACTCTATCCTCAAAAGGACGTTTTTTTCACTTTCGGCGCTGTCTGGAGCAAAAAAGACAAACGTCCAGCTTTTGCTGCCACAGCAAAAGTGCCAGCGGGGAAAAGTAATGCTGGTTCTCACTGCCTCCTGAAACCCCTTCAAATGCCCCATACAATTTGGCCCTCTCTGCTTTCCTGAGGACTCTATCCGCAAAAGCACCTTTTTTCACTTTCAACGCTGTCTGGAGCAAAAAAGACAAACGTCCAGCTTTTGCTGCCACAGCAAAGGTGCCAGCGGGGAAAAGTGATGCTGGTCCTCACTGCCTCCTGGAACCCCTTCAAATGCCCCAGACAATTTGGCCCTCTCTGCTTTCCTGAGGACTCTAGCCTCAAAAGCACCTTTTTTCACTTTCGGCGCTGTCTGGAGCAAAAAAGACAAACGTCCAGCTTTTGCTGCCACAGCAAAGGTGCCAGCGGGGAAAAGCGATGCTGGTCCTCACTGCCTCCTGGAACCCCTTCAAATGCCGCAGACAATTTGGCCCTCTCTGCTTTCCTGAAGACTCTATCCTCAAAAGCACCTTTTTTCACTTTCGGCGCTGTCTGGAGCAAAAAAGACAAACGTCCAGCTTTTGCTGCCACAGCAAAGGTGCCAGTGGGGAAAAGTGATGCTGGTCCTCACTGCCTCCTGGAACCCCTTCAAATGCCCCAGACAATTTGGCCCTCTCTGCTTTTCTGCCAACTCTATCCTCAAAAGCACCTTTTTTTCACTTTCGGCGCTGTCTGGAGCAAAAAAGACAAACGTCCAGCTTTTGCTGCCACAGCAAAGGTGCCAGCGGGGAAAAGTGATGCCTGTCCTTACTGCCTCCTGGAACCCCTTCAAATGCCCCAGACAATTTGGCCCTCTCTGCTTTCCTGAGGACTCTATCCTCAAAAGCACCTTTTTTCACTTTCGGCGCTGTCTGGAGCAAAAAAGACAAACGTCCAGCTTTTGCTGCCACAGCAAAGGTGCCAGCGGGGAAAAGTGATGCTGGTCCTCACTGCCTCCTGGAACCCCTTCAAATGCCCCAGACAATTTGGCCCTCTCTGCTTTCCTGAGGACTCTATCCTCAAAAGCACCTTTTTTCACTTTCGGCGCTGTCTGGAGCAAAAAAGAAAAACGTCCAGCTTTTGCTGCCACAGCAAAAGTGTCAGCGGGGAAAAGTGATGCCTGTCCTTACTGCCTCCTGGAACCCCTTCAAATGCCCCATACAATTTGGCCCTCTCTGCTTTCCTGAGGACTCTATCCGCAAAAGCACCTTTTTTCACTTTCAACGCTGTCTGGAGCAAAAAAGACAAACGTCCAGCTTTTGCTGCCACAGCAAAGTTGCCAGCGGGGAAAAGTGATGCTGGTCCTCACTGCCTCCTGGAACCCCTTCAAATGCCGCAGACAATTTGGCCCTCTCTGCTTTCCTGAGGACTCTATCCTCAAAAGCACCTTTTTTCACTTTCGGCGCTGTCTGGAGCAAAAAAGAAAAACGTCCAGCTTTTGCTGCCACAGCAAAAGTGTCAGCGGGGAAAAGTGATGCCTGTCCTTACTGCCTCCTGGAACCCCTTCAAATGCCCCAGACAATTTGGCCCTCTCTGCTTTCCTGCGCACTCTATCAGTAAAAGCACCTTTTTTCACTTTCAACGCTGTCTGGAGCAAAAAAGACAAACGTCCAGCTTTTGCTGCCACAGCAAAGGTGCCAGCGGGGAAAAGTGATGCTGGTCCTCACTGCCTCCTGGAACCCCTTCAAATGCCCCAGACAATTTGGCCCTCTCTGCTTTTCTGCGGACTCTATCCTCAAAAGGACGTTTTTTTCACTTTCGGCGCTGTCTGGAGCAAAAAAGACAAACGTCCAGCTTTTGCTGCCACAGCAAAGGTGCCAGCGGGGAAAAGTAATGCTGGTTCTCACTGCCTCCTGGAACCCCTTCAAATGCCCCATACAATTTGGCCCTCTCTGCTTTCCTGAGGACTCTATCCGCAAAAGCACCTTTTTTCACTTTCAACGCTGTCTGGAGCAAAAAAGACAAACGTCCAGCTTTTGCTGCCACAGCAAAGGTGCCAGCGGGGAAAAGTGATGCTGGTCCTCACTGCCTCCTGGAACCCCTTCAAATGCCCCAGACAATTTGGCCCTCTCTGCTTTTCTGCGGACTCTATCCTCAAAAGGACGTTTTTTTCACTTTCGGCGCTGTCTGGAGCAAAAAAGACAAACGTCCAGCTTTTGCTGCCACAGCAAAAGTGCCAGCGGGGAAAAGTAATGCTGGTTCTCACTGCCTCCTGAAACCCCTTCAAATGCCCCATACAATTTGGCCCTCTCTGCTTTCCTGAGGACTCTATCCGCAAAAGCACCTTTTTTCACTTTCAACGCTGTCTGGAGCAAAAAAGACAAACGTCCAGCTTTTGCTGCCACAGCAAAGGTGCCAGCGGGGAAAAGTGATGCTGGTCCTCACTGCCTCCTGGAACCCCTTCAAATGCCCCAGACAATTTGGCCCTCTCTGCTTTCCTGAGGACTCTATCCTCAAAAGCACCTTTTTTCACTTTCGGCGCTGTCTGGAGCAAAAAAGACAAACGTCCAGCTTTTGCTGCCACAGCAAAGGTGCCAGCGGGGAAAAGCGATGCTGGTCCTCACTGCCTCCTGGAACCCCTTCAAATGCCGCAGACAATTTGGCCCTCTCTGCTTTCCTGAAGACTCTATCCTCAAAAGCACCTTTTTTCACTTCCGGCGCTGTCTGGAGCAAAAAAGACAAACGTCCAGCTTTTGCTGCCACAGCAAAGGTGCCAGTGGGGAAAAGTGATGCTGGTCCTCACTGCCTCCTGGAACCCCTTCAAATGCCCCAGACAATTTGGCCCTCTCTGCTTTTCTGCCAACTCTATCCTCAAAAGCACCTTTTTTTCACTTTCGGCGCTGTCTGGAGCAAAAAAGACAAACGTCCAGCTTTTGCTGCCACAGCAAAGGTGCCAGCGGGGAAAAGTGATGCCTGTCCTTACTGCCTCCTGGAACCCCTTCAAATGCCCCAGACAATTTGGCCCTCTCTGCTTTCCTGAGGACTCTATCCTCAAAAGCACCTTTTTTCACTTTCGGCGCTGTCTGGAGCAAAAAAGACAAACGTCCAGCTTTTGCTGCCACAGCAAAGGTGCCAGCGGGGAAAAGTGATGCTGGTCCTCACTGCCTCCTGGAACCCCTTCAAATGACGCAGACAATTTGGCCCTCTCTGCTTTCCTGAGGACTCTATCCTCAAAAGCACCTTTTTTCACTTTCGGCGCTGTCTGGAGCAAAAAAGACAAACTTCCAGCTTTTGCTGCCACAGCAAAAGTGCCAGCGGGGAAAAGTGATGCCTGTCCTTACTGCCTCCTGGAACCCCTTCAAATGCCCCAGACAATTTGGCCCTCTCTGCTTTCCTGAGGACTCTATCCTCAAAAGCACCTTTTTTCACTTTCAACGCTGTCTGGAGCAAAAAAGACAAACGTTCAGCTTTTGCTGCCACAGCAAAGGTGCCAGCGGGGAAAAGTGATGCTGGTCCTCACTGCCTCCTGGAAGCCCTTCAAATGCCCCAGACAATTTGGCCCTCTCTGCTTTCCTGAGGACTCTATCCTCAAAAGCACCTTTTTTCACTTTCGGCGCTGTCTGGAGCAAAAAAGACAAACGTCCAGCTTTTGCTGCCACAGCAAAGGTGCCAGCGGGGAAAAGTGATGCTGGTCCTCACTGCCTCCTGGAACCCCTTCAAATGACGCAGACAATTTGGCCCTCTCTGCTTTCCTGCGGACTCTATCCTCAAAAGCACCTTTTTTCACTTTTGGCGCTGTCTGGAGCAAAAAAGACAAACGTCCAGCTTTTGCTGCCACAGCAAAGGTGCCAGCGGGGAAAAGTGATGCTGGTCCTCACTGCCTCCTGGAACCCCTTCAAATGCCCCATACAATTTGGCCCTCTCTGCTTTCCTGAGGACTCTATCCTCAAAAGCACCTTTTTTCACTTTCGGCGCTGTCTGGAGCAAAAAAGAAAAACGTCCAGCTTTTGCTGCCACAGCAAAAGTGTCAGCGGGGAAAAGTGATGCCTGTCCTTACTGCCTCCTGGAACCCCTTCAAATGCCGCAGACAATTTGGCCCTCTCTGCTTTCCTGAGGACTCTAGCCTCAAAAGCACCTTTTTTCACTTTCGGCGCTGTCTGGAGCAAAAAAGACAAACGTCCAGCTTTTGCTGCCACAGCAAAGGTGCCAGCGGGGAAAAGCGATGCTGGTCCTCACTGCCTCCTGGAACCCCTTCAAATGCCGCAGACAATTTGGCCCTCTCTGCTTTCCTGAAGACTCTATCCTCAAAAGCACCTTTTTTCACTTTCGGCGCTCTCTGGAGCCAAAAAGACAAACGTCCAGCTTTTGCTGCCACAGCAAAGGTGCCAGTGGGGAAAAGTGATGCTGGTCCTCACTGCCTCCTGGAACCCCTTCAAATGCCCCAGACAATTTGGCCCTCTCTGCTTTTCTGCCAACTCTATCCTCAAAAGCACCTTTTTTTCACTTTCGGCGCTGTCTGGAGCAAAAAAGACAAACGTCCAGCTTTTGCTGCCACAGCAAAGGTGCCAGCTGGGAAAAGTGATGCCTGTCCTTACTGCCTCCTGGAACCCATTCAAATGCCCCAGACAATTTGGCCCTCTCTGCTGTCCTGCGCACTCTATCCGCAAAAGCACCTTTTTTCACTTTCAACGCTGTCTGGAGCAAAAAAGACAAACGTCCAGCTTTTGCTGCCACAGCAAAGGTGCCAGCGGGGAAAAGTGATGCTGGTCCTCACTGCCTCCTGGAACCCCTTCAAATGCCCCAGACAATTTGGCCCTCTCTGCTTTCCTGAGGACTCTATCCTCAAAAGCACCTTTTTTCACTTTCGGCGCTGTCTGGAGCAAAAAAGACAAACGTCCAGCTTTTGCTGCCACAGCAAAGGTGCCAGCGGGGAAAAGTGATGCCTGTCCTCACTGCCTCCTGGAACCCCTTCAAATGCCTTATACAATTTGGCCCTCTCTGCTTTCCTGAGGACTCTATCCTCAACAGCACCTTTTTTCACTTTCGGCGCTGTCTGGAGCAAAAAAGACAAACGTCCAGCTTTTGCTGCCACAGCAAAGGTGCCAGCGGGGAAAAGTGATGCTGGTCCTCACTGCCTCCTGGAACCCCTTCAAATGCCCCAGACAATTTGGCCCTCTCTGCTTTCCTGCGCACTCTATCCGTAAAAGCACCTTTTTTCACTTTAAACGCTGTCTGGAGCAAAAAAGACAAACGTCCAGCTTTTGCTGCCACAGCAAAGGTGCCAGCGGGGAAAAGCGATGCCTGTCCTTACTGCCTCCTGGAGCCCCTTCAAATGCCCCAGACAATTTGGCCCTCTCTGCTTTCCTGAGGACTCTATCCGCAAAAGCACCTTTTTTCACTTTCAACGCTGTCTGGAGCAAAAAAGACAAACGTCCAGCTTTTGCTGCCACAGCAAAGGTGCCAGCGGGGAAAAGTGATGCTGGTCCTCACTGCCTCCTGGAACCCCTTCAAATGCCTTATACAATTTGGCCCTCTCTGCTTTCCTGAGGACTCTATCCTCAAAAGCACCTTTTTTCACTTTCGGCGCTGTCTGGAGCCAAAAAGACAAACGTCCAGCTTTTGCTGCCACAGCAAAGGTGCCAGCGGGGAAAAGTGATGCTGGTCCTCACTGCCTCCTGGAACCCCTTCAAATGCCCCAGACAATTTGGCCCTCTCTGCTTTCCTGAGGACTCTATCCTCAAATGCACCTTTTTTCACTTTCGGCGCTGTCTGGAGCAAAAAAGACAAACGTCCAGCTTTTGCTGCCACAGCAAAGGTGCCAGCGGGGAAAAGTGATGCTGGTCCTCACTGCCTCCTGGAACCCCTTCAAATGCCCCAGACAATTTGGCCCTCTCTGCTTTCCTGCGGACTCTATCCTCAAAAGCACCTTTTTTCACTTTCGGCGCTGTCTGGAGCAAAAAAGACAAACGTCCAGCTTTTGCTGCCACAGTAAAGGTGCCAGCGGGGAAAAGTGATGCTGGTCCTCACTGCCTCCTGGAACCCCTTCAAATGACGCAGACAATTTGGCCCTCTCTGCTTTCCTGAGGACTCTATCCTCAAAAGCACCTTTTTTCACTTTCGGCGCTGTCTGGAGCAAAAAAGACAAACTTCCAGCTTTTGCTGCCACAGCAAAGGTGCCAGCGGGGAAAAGTGATGCTGGTTCTCACTGCCTCCTGGAACCCCTTCAAATGCCCCAGACAATTTGGCCCTCTCTGCTTTCCTGAGGACTTTATCCTCAAAAGCACCTTTTTTCACTTTCGGCGCTGTCTGGAGCCCAAAAGACAAACGTCTAGCTTATGCTGCCACAGCAAAGGTGCCAGCGGGGAAAAGTGATGCTGGTCCTCACTGCCTCCTGGAACCCCTTCAAATGCCCCAGACAATTTGGCCCTCTCTGCTTTCCTGAGGACTCTATCCTCAAAAGCACCTTTTTTCACTTTTGGCGCTCTCTGGAGCAAAAAAGACAAACATCCAGCTTTTGCTGCCACAGCAAAGGTGCCAGCGGGGAAAAGTGATGCTGGTCCTCACTGCCTCCTGGAACCCCTTCAAATGCCGCAGACAATTTGGCTCTCTCTGCTTTCCTGAGGACTCTATCCTCAAAAGCACCTTTTTTGACTTCCGGCGCTGTCTGGAGCAAAAACGACAAACGTCCAGCTTTTGCTGCCACAGCAAAGGTGCCAGCGGGGAAAAGTGATGCTGGTCCTCACTGCCTCCTGGAACCCCTTCAAATGCCCCAGACAATTTGGCCCTCTCTGCTTTCCTGAAGACTCTATCCTCAAAAGCAACTTTTTTTCACTTTCGGCGCTGTCTGGAGCAAAAAAGACAAACGTCCAGCTTTTGCTGCCACAGCAAAGGTGCCAGCGGGGAAAAGTGATGCTGGTCCTCACTGCCTCCTGGAACCCCTTCAAATGCCCCAGACAATTTGGCCCTCTCTGCTTTTCTGCCAACTCTATCCTCAAAAGCACCTTTTTTTCACTTTCGGCGCTGTCTGGAGCAAAAAAGACAAACGTCCAGCTTTTGCTGCCACAGCAAAGGTGCCAGCTGGGAAAAGTGATGCCTGTCCTTACTGCCTCCTGGAACCCCTTCAAATGCCCCAGACAATTTGGCCCTCTCTGCTTTCCTGAGGACTCTATCCGCAAAAGCACCTTTTTTCACTTTCAACGCTGTCTGGAGCAAAAAAGACAAACGTCCAGCTTTTGCTGCCACAGCAAAGGTGCCAGCGGGGAAAAGTGATGCTGGTCCTCACTGCCTCCTGGAACCCCTTCAAATGCCTTATACAATTTGGCCCTCTCTGCTTTCCTGAGGACTCTATCCTCAAAAGCACCTTTTTTCACTTTTGGCGCTGTCTGGAGCAAAAAAGACAAACTTCCAGCTTTTGCTGCCACAGCAAAGGTGCCAGCGGGGAAAAGTGATGCTGGTCCTCACTGCCTCCTGGAACCCCTTCAAATGCCCCAGACAATTTGGCCCTCTCTGCTTTCCTGAGGACTCTATCCTCAACAGCACCTTTTTTCACTTTCGGCGCTGTCTGGAGCAAAAAAGACAAACGTCCAGCTTTTGCTGCCACAGCAAAGGTGCCAGCGGGGAAAAGTGATGCCTGTCCTCACTGCCTCCTGGAACCCCTTCAAATGCCCCAGACAATTTGGCCCTCTCTGCTTTTCTGCCAACTCTATCCTCAAAAGCACCTTTTTTTCACTTTCGGCGCTGTCTGGAGCAAAAAAGACAAACGTCCAGCTTTTGCTGCCACAGCAAAGGTGCCAGCGGGGAAAAGCGATGCCTGTCCTTACTGCCTCCTGGAACCCCTTCAAATGCCCCAGACAATTTGGCCCTCTATGCTTTCCTGAGGACTCTATCCGCAAAAGCACCTTTTTTCACTTTCAACGCTGTCTGGAGCAAAAAAGACAAACGTCCAGCTTTTGCTGCCACAGCAAAGGTGCCAGCGGGGAAAAGTGATGCTGGTCCTCACTGCCTCCTGGAACCCCTTCAAATGCCTTATACAATTTGGCCCTCTCTGCTTTCCTGCGGACTCTATCCTCAAAAGCACCTTTTTTCACTTTTGGCGCTGTCTGGAGCAAAAAAGACAAACGTCCAGCTTTTGCTGCCACAGCAAAGGTGCCAGCGGGGAAAAGTGATGCTGGTCCTCACTGCCTCCTGGAACCCCTTCAAATGCCGCAGACAATTTGGCCCTCTCTGCTTTCCTGAGGACTCTATCCTCAAAAGCACATTTTTTCAATTTTGGCGCTGTCTGGAGCCAAAAAGACAAACGTCCAGCTTTTGCTGCCACAGCAAAGGTGCCAGCGGGGAAAAGTGATGCTGGTCCTCACTGCCTCCTGGAACCCCTTCAAATGCCCCAGACAATTTGGCCCTCTCTGCTTTCCTGAGGACTCTATCCTCAAATGCACCTTTTTTCACTTTCGGCGCTGTCTGGAGCAAAAAAGACAAACGTCCAGCTTTTGCTGCCACAGCAAAGGTGCCAGCGGGGAAAAGTGATGCTGGTCCTCACTGCCTCCTGGAACCCCTTCAAATGCCGCAGACAATTTGGCTCTCTCTGCTTTCCTGAGGACTCTATCCTCAAAAGCACCTTTTTTGACTTCCGGCGCTGTCTGGAGAAAAAACGACAAACGTCCAGCTTTTGCTGCCACAGCAAAGGTGCCAGCGGGGAAAAGTGATGCTGGTCCTCACTGCCTCCTGGAACCCCTTCAAATGCCCCAGACAATTTGGCCCTCTCTGCTTTCCCGAGGACTCTATCCTCAAAAGCACATTTTTCACTTTCGGCGCTCTCTGGAGCAAAAAAGACAAACGTCCAGCTTTTGCTGCCACAGCAAAGGTGCCAGCTGGGAAAAGTGATGCCTGTCCTTACTGCCTCCTGGAACCCCTTCAAATGCCCCAGACAATTTGGCCCTCTCTGCTGTCCTGCGCACTCTATCCGCAAAAGCACCTTTTTTCACTTTCAACGCTGTCTGGAGCAAAAAAGACAAACGTCCAGCTTTTGCTGCCACAGCAAAGGTGCCAGCGGGGAAAAGTGATGCTGGTCCTCACTGCCTCCTGGAACCCCTTCAAATGCCTTATACAATTTGGCCCTCTCTGCTTTCCTGAGGACTCTATCCTCAAAAGCACCTTTTTTCACTTTTGGCGCTGTCTGGAGCAAAAAAGACAAACTTCCAGCTTTTGCTGCCACAGCAAAGGTGCCAGCGGGGAAAAGTGATGCTGGTCCTCACTGCCTCCTGGAACCCCTTCAAATGCCCCAGACAATTTGGCCCTCTCTGCTTTCCTGAGGACTCTATCCTCAACAGCACCTTTTTTCACTTTCGGCGCTGTCTGGAGCAAAAAAGACAAACGTCCAGCTTTTGCTGCCACAGCAAAGGTGCCAGCGGGGAAAAGTGATGCCTGTCCTCACTGCCTCCTGGAACCCCTTCAAATGCCCCAGACAATTTGGCCCTCTCTGCTTTTCTGCCAACTCTATCCTCAAAAGCACCTTTTTTTCACTTTCGGCGCTGTCTGGAGCAAAAAAGACAAACGTCCAGCTTTTGCTGCCACAGCAAAGGTGCCAGCGGGGAAAAGCGATGCCTGTCCTTACTGCCTCCTGGAACCCCTTCAAATGCCCCAGACAATTTGGCCCTCTATGCTTTCCTGAGGACTCTATCCGCAAAAGCACCTTTTTTCACTTTCAACGCTGTCTGGAGCAAAAAAGACAAACGTCCAGCTTTTGCTGCCACAGCAAAGGTGCCAGCGGGGAAAAGTGATGCTGGTCCTCACTGCCTCCTGGAACCCCTTCAAATGCCTTATACAATTTGGCCCTCTCTGCTTTCCTGCGGACTCTATCCTCAAAAGCACCTTTTTTCACTTTTGGCGCTGTCTGGAGCAAAAAAGACAAACGTCCAGCTTTTGCTGCCACAGCAAAGGTGCCAGCGGGGAAAAGTGATGCTGGTCCTCACTGCCTCCTGGAACCCCTTCAAATGCCGCAGACAATTTGGCCCTCTCTGCTTTCCTGAGGACTCTATCCTCAAAAGCACATTTTTTCAATTTTGGCGCTGTCTGGAGCCAAAAAGACAAACGTCCAGCTTTTGCTGCCACAGCAAAGGTGCCAGCGGGGAAAAGTGATGCTGGTCCTCACTGCCTCCTGGAACCCCTTCAAATGCCCCAGACAATTTGGCCCTCTCTGCTTTCCTGAGGACTCTATCCTCAAATGCACCTTTTTTCACTTTCGGCGCTGTCTGGAGCAAAAAAGACAAACGTCCAGCTTTTGCTGCCACAGCAAAGGTGCCAGCGGGGAAAAGTGATGCTGGTCCTCACTGCCTCCTGGAACCCCTTCAAATGCCCCAGACAATTTGGCCCTCTCTGCTTTCCTGAGGACTTTATCCTCAAAAGCACCTTTTTTCACTTTCGGCGCTGTCTGGAGCCCAAAAGACAAACGTCTAGCTTATGCTGCCACAGCAAAGGTGCCAGCGGGGAAAAGTGATGCTGGTCCTCACTGCCTCCTGGAACCCCTTCAAATGCCCCAGACAATTTGGCCCTCTCTGCTTTCCTGAGGACTCTATCCTCAAAAGCACCTTTTTTCACTTTTGGCGCTCTCTGGAGCAAAAAAGACAAACATCCAGCTTTTGCTGCCACAGCAAAGGTGCCAGCGGGGAAAAGTGATGCTGGTCCTCACTGCCTCCTGGAACCCCTTCAAATGCCGCAGACAATTTGGCTCTCTCTGCTTTCCTGAGGACTCTATCCTCAAAAGCACCTTTTTTGACTTCCGGCGCTGTCTGGAGCAAAAACGACAAACGTCCAGCTTTTGCTGCCACAGCAAAGGTGCCAGCGGGGAAAAGTGATGCTGGTCCTCACTGCCTCCTGGAACCCCTTCAAATGCCCCAGACAATTTGGCCCTCTCTGCTTTCCTGAAGACTCTATCCTCAAAAGCAACTTTTTTTCACTTTCGGCGCTGTCTGGAGCAAAAAAGACAAACGTCCAGCTTTTGCTGCCACAGCAAAGGTGCCAGCGGGGAAAAGTGATGCTGGTCCTCACTGCCTCCTGGAACCCCTTCAAATGCCCCAGACAATTTGGCCCTCTCTGCTTTTCTGCCAACTCTATCCTCAAAAGCACCTTTTTTTCACTTTCGGCGCTGTCTGGAGCAAAAAAGACAAACGTCCAGCTTTTGCTGCCACAGCAAAGGTGCCAGCTGGGAAAAGTGATGCCTGTCCTTACTGCCTCCTGGAACCCCTTCAAATGCCCCAGACAATTTGGCCCTCTCTGCTTTCCTGAGGACTCTATCCGCAAAAGCACCTTTTTTCACTTTCAACGCTGTCTGGAGCAAAAAAGACAAACGTCCAGCTTTTGCTGCCACAGCAAAGGTGCCAGCGGGGAAAAGTGATGCTGGTCCTCACTGCCTCCTGGAACCCCTTCAAATGCCTTATACAATTTGGCCCTCTCTGCTTTCCTGAGGACTCTATCCTCAAAAGCACCTTTTTTCACTTTTGGCGCTGTCTGGAGCAAAAAAGACAAACTTCCAGCTTTTGCTGCCACAGCAAAGGTGCCAGCGGGGAAAAGTGATGCTGGTCCTCACTGCCTCCTGGAACCCCTTCAAATGCCCCAGACAATTTGGCCCTCTCTGCTTTCCTGAGGACTCTATCCTCAACAGCACCTTTTTTCACTTTCGGCGCTGTCTGGAGCAAAAAAGACAAACGTCCAGCTTTTGCTGCCACAGCAAAGGTGCCAGCGGGGAAAAGTGATGCCTGTCCTCACTGCCTCCTGGAACCCCTTCAAATGCCCCAGACAATTTGGCCCTCTCTGCTTTTCTGCCAACTCTATCCTCAAAAGCACCTTTTTTTCACTTTCGGCGCTGTCTGGAGCAAAAAAGACAAACGTCCAGCTTTTGCTGCCACAGCAAAGGTGCCAGCGGGGAAAAGCGATGCCTGTCCTTACTGCCTCCTGGAACCCCTTCAAATGCCCCAGACAATTTGGCCCTCTATGCTTTCCTGAGGACTCTATCCGCAAAAGCACCTTTTTTCACTTTCAACGCTGTCTGGAGCAAAAAAGACAAACGTCCAGCTTTTGCTGCCACAGCAAAGGTGCCAGCGGGGAAAAGTGATGCTGGTCCTCACTGCCTCCTGGAACCCCTTCAAATGCCTTATACAATTTGGCCCTCTCTGCTTTCCTGCGGACTCTATCCTCAAAAGCACCTTTTTTCACTTTTGGCGCTGTCTGGAGCAAAAAAGACAAACGTCCAGCTTTTGCTGCCACAGCAAAGGTGCCAGCGGGGAAAAGTGATGCTGGTCCTCACTGCCTCCTGGAACCCCTTCAAATGCCGCAGACAATTTGGCCCTCTCTGCTTTCCTGAGGACTCTATCCTCAAAAGCACATTTTTTCAATTTTGGCGCTGTCTGGAGCCAAAAAGACAAACGTCCAGCTTTTGCTGCCACAGCAAAGGTGCCAGCGGGGAAAAGTGATGCTGGTCCTCACTGCCTCCTGGAACCCCTTCAAATGCCCCAGACAATTTGGCCCTCTCTGCTTTCCTGAGGACTCTATCCTCAAATGCACCTTTTTTCACTTTCGGCGCTGTCTGGAGCAAAAAAGACAAACGTCCAGCTTTTGCTGCCACAGCAAAGGTGCCAGCGGGGAAAAGTGATGCTGGTCCTCACTGCCTCCTGGAACCCCTTCAAATGCCGCAGACAATTTGGCTCTCTCTGCTTTCCTGAGGACTCTATCCTCAAAAGCACCTTTTTTGACTTCCGGCGCTGTCTGGAGAAAAAACGACAAACGTCCAGCTTTTGCTGCCACAGCAAAGGTGCCAGCGGGGAAAAGTGATGCTGGTCCTCACTGCCTCCTGGAACCCCTTCAAATGCCCCAGACAATTTGGCCCTCTCTGCTTTCCCGAGGACTCTATCCTCAAAAGCACATTTTTCACTTTCGGCGCTCTCTGGAGCAAAAAAGACAAACGTCCAGCTTTTGCTGCCACAGCAAAGGTGCCAGCTGGGAAAAGTGATGCCTGTCCTTACTGCCTCCTGGAACCCCTTCAAATGCCCCAGACAATTTGGCCCTCTCTGCTGTCCTGCGCACTCTATCCGCAAAAGCACCTTTTTTCACTTTCAACGCTGTCTGGAGCAAAAAAGACAAACGTCCAGCTTTTGCTGCCACAGCAAAGGTGCCAGCGGGGAAAAGTGATGCTGGTCCTCACTGCCTCCTGGAACCCCTTCAAATGCCTTATACAATTTGGCCCTCTCTGCTTTCCTGAGGACTCTATCCTCAAAAGCACCTTTTTTCACTTTTGGCGCTGTCTGGAGCAAAAAAGACAAACTTCCAGCTTTTGCTGCCACAGCAAAGGTGCCAGCGGGGAAAAGTGATGCTGGTCCTCACTGCCTCCTGGAACCCCTTCAAATGCCCCAGACAATTTGGCCCTCTCTGCTTTCCTGAGGACTCTATCCTCAACAGCACCTTTTTTCACTTTCGGCGCTGTCTGGAGCAAAAAAGACAAACGTCCAGCTTTTGCTGCCACAGCAAAGGTGCCAGCGGGGAAAAGTGATGCCTGTCCTCACTGCCTCCTGGAACCCCTTCAAATGCCCCAGACAATTTGGCCCTCTCTGCTTTTCTGCCAACTCTATCCTCAAAAGCACCTTTTTTTCACTTTCGGCGCTGTCTGGAGCAAAAAAGACAAACGTCCAGCTTTTGCTGCCACAGCAAAGGTGCCAGCGGGGAAAAGCGATGCCTGTCCTTACTGCCTCCTGGAACCCCTTCAAATGCCCCAGACAATTTGGCCCTCTATGCTTTCCTGAGGACTCTATCCGCAAAAGCACCTTTTTTCACTTTCAACGCTGTCTGGAGCAAAAAAGACAAACGTCCAGCTTTTGCTGCCACAGCAAAGGTGCCAGCGGGGAAAAGTGATGCTGGTCCTCACTGCCTCCTGGAACCCCTTCAAATGCCTTATACAATTTGGCCCTCTCTGCTTTCCTGCGGACTCTATCCTCAAAAGCACCTTTTTTCACTTTTGGCGCTGTCTGGAGCAAAAAAGACAAACGTCCAGCTTTTGCTGCCACAGCAAAGGTGCCAGCGGGGAAAAGTGATGCTGGTCCTCACTGCCTCCTGGAACCCCTTCAAATGCCGCAGACAATTTGGCCCTCTCTGCTTTCCTGAGGACTCTATCCTCAAAAGCACATTTTTTCAATTTTGGCGCTGTCTGGAGCCAAAAAGACAAACGTCCAGCTTTTGCTGCCACAGCAAAGGTGCCAGCGGGGAAAAGTGATGCTGGTCCTCACTGCCTCCTGGAACCCCTTCAAATGCCCCAGACAATTTGGCCCTCTCTGCTTTCCTGAGGACTCTATCCTCAAATGCACCTTTTTTCACTTTCGGCGCTGTCTGGAGCAAAAAAGACAAACGTCCAGCTTTTGCTGCCACAGCAAAGGTGCCAGCGGGGAAAAGTGATGCTGGTCCTCACTGCCTCCTGGAACCCCTTCAAATGCCGCAGACAATTTGGCTCTCTCTGCTTTCCTGAGGACTCTATCCTCAAAAGCACCTTTTTTGACTTCCGGCGCTGTCTGGAGAAAAAACGACAAACGTCCAGCTTTTGCTGCCACAGCAAAGGTGCCAGCGGGGAAAAGTGATGCTGGTCCTCACTGCCTCCTGGAACCCCTTCAAATGCCCCAGACAATTTGGCCCTCTCTGCTTTCCCGAGGACTCTATCCTCAAAAGCACATTTTTCACTTTCGGCGCTCTCTGGAGCAAAAAAGACAAACATCCAGCTTTTGCTGCCACAGCAAAGGTGCCAGCGGGGAAAAGTGATGCTGGTCCTCACTGCCTCCTGGAACCCCTTCAAATGCCCCAGACAATTTGGCCCTCTCTGCTTTTCTGCGGACTCTATCCTCAAAAGGACGTTTTTTTCACTTTCGGCGCTGTCTGGAGCAAAAAAGACAAACGTCCAGCTTTTGCTGCCACAGCAAAAGTGCCAGCGGGGAAAAGTAATGCTGGTCCTCACTGCCTCCTGAAACCCCTTCAAATGCCCCATACAATTTGGCCCTCTCTGCTTTCCTGAGGACTCTATCCGCAAAAGCACCTTTTTTCACTTTCAACGCTGTCTGGAGCAAAAAAGAGAAACGTCCAGCTTTTGCTGCCACAGCAAAGGTGCCAGCGGGGAAAAGTGATGCTGGTCCTCACTGCCTCCTGGAACCCCTTCAAATGCCCCAGACAATTTGGCCCTCTCTGCTTTCCTGCGCACTCTATCCGTAAAAGCACCTTTTTTCACTTTCAACGCTGTCTGGAGCAAAAAAGACAAACGTCCAGCTTTTGCTGCCACAGCAAAGGTGCCAGCGGGGAAAAGTGATGCTGGTCCTCACTGCCTCCTGGAACCCCTTCAAATGCCCCAGACAATTTGGCCCTCTCTGCTTTCCTGCGCACTCTATCCGTAAAAGCACCTTTTTTCACTTTAAACGCTGTCTGGAGCAAAAAAGACAAACGTCCAGCTTTTGCTGCCACAGCAAAGGTGCCAGCGGGGAAAAGTGATGCTGGTCCTCACTGCCTCCTGGAACCCCTTCAAATGCCGCAGACAATTTGGCCCTCTCTGCTTTCCTGAGGACTCTATCCTCAAAAGCACCTTTTTTCACTTTCGGCGCTGTCTGGAGCAAAAAAGACAAACGTCCAGCTTTTGCTGCCACAGCAAAGGTGCCAGCGGGGAAAAGCGATGCTGGTCCTCACTGCCTCCTGGAACCCCTTCAAATGCCGCAGACAATTTGGCCCTCTCTGCTTTCCTGAAGACTCTATCCTCAAAAGCACCTTTATTCACTTTCGGCGCTGTCTGGAGCAAAAAAGACAAACGTCCAGCTTTTGCTGCCACAGCAAAGGTGCCAGTGGGGAAAAGTGATGCTGGTCCTCACTGCCTCCTGGAACCCCTGCAAATGCCCCAGACAATTTGGCCCTCTTTGCTTTTCTGCCAACTCTATACTCAAAAGCACCTTTTTTTCACTTTCGGCGCTGTCTGGAGCAAAAAAGACAAACGTCCAGCTTTTGCTGCCACAGCAAAGGTGCCAGCGGGGAAAAGTGATGCCTGTCCTTACTGCCTCCTGGAACCCCTTCAAATGCCCCAGACAATTTGGCCCTCTGAGCTGTCCTGCGCACTCTATCCGCAAAAGCACCTTTTTTCACTTTCAACGCTGTCTGGAGCAAAAAAGACAAACGTCCAGCTTTTGCTGCCACAGCAAAGGTGCCAGCGGGGAAAAGTGATGCTGGTCCTCACTGCCTCCTGGAACCCCTTCAAATGCCTTATACAATTTGGCCCTCTCTGCTTTCCTGAGGACTCTATCCTCAAAAGCACCTTTTTTCACTTTTGGCGCTGTCTGCAGCAAAAAAGACAAACTTCCAGCTTTTGCTGCCACAGCAAAGGTGCCAGCGGTGAAAAGTGATGCTGGTCCTCACTGCCTCCTGGAACCCCTTCAAATTGCCCCAGACAATTTGGCCCTCTCTGCTTTCCTGAGGACTCTATCCTCAAAAGCACCTTTTTTCACTTTCGGCGC
>NW_028126713.1:0-25166 GCF_965231255.1 Vanellus vanellus
AGTGAGGACCAGCATCACTTTTTCCCCGCTGGCACCTTTGCTGTGGCAGCAAAAGCTGGACGTTTGTCTTTTCTTCTCGGAAGGGCGCAAAGAGTGAAAAAAGGTGCTTTTGAGGCTAGAGTGCGCAGGAAAGCAGAGTGGCCAAATTGTCTGAGGCATTTGAGGGAGTTCCAGGAGGCAGTGAGGACTAGCATCACTTTTCACCGCTGGCACCTTTGCTGTGGCAGCAAAAAGCTGGACGTTTGTCTTTTTTGCTCCAAACAGCGGCGAAAGTGAAAAAAGATGCTTTTGAGGCTAGAGTGCGCAGGAAAGCAGAGAGGACCAAATTGTCTGAGGCATTTGAAGGGGTTCCAGGAGGCAGTGAGGACCAGCATGACTTTTCCCCGCTGGCACCTTTGCTGTGGCAGCAAAAGCTGGGAGTTTGTCTTTTTGCTCCAAACAGCGGCGGAAAGTGAAAAAAGGTGCTTTTGATGCTACAGTGCGCAGGAAAGCAGAGAGGGCCGTATTGTGTGGTGCATTTGAAGGGGTTCCAGGAGGCAGTGAGGACCAGCATCACTTTTCCCCGCTGGCACCTTTGCTGTGGCAGCAAAAGCTGGGCGTTTTTTCTTTTTGCTCCAAACAGCGGCGAAAGTGAAAAAAGATGCTATTGAGGCTAGATTGCGCAGGAAAGCAGAGAGGGCCAAATTGTGTGGGGCATTTGAAGGGGTTCCAGGAGGCAGTGAGGACCAGCATCACTTTTCCCCGCTGGCACCTTTGCTGTGGCAGCAAAAGCTGGACGTTGTCTTTTTTGCTCCGGAGGCGCCAAGAGTGAAAAAAGGTGCTTTTGAGGATAGAGTCCGCAGGGAAGCAGAGAGGGCCAAATTGTGGGGGGCATTTGAAGGGGTTCCAGGAGACAGTGAGGACCAGCATCACTTTTCCCCGCTGGCACCTTTGCTGTGGCAGCAAAAGCTGGACGTTTGTCTTTTTTACTCTGGAGGGCGCCAAGGTTGGAAAAAGGTGCTTTTGAGGCTAAAGTGCGCAGGAAAGCAGAGAGGGCCAAATTGCCTGGGGCATTTGAAGGGTTCCAGGAGGCAGTGAGGACTAGCATCACTTTTCACCGCTGGCACCTTTGCTGTGGCAGCAAAGCGGGACGTTTGTCTTTTTTGCTCCAAACAGCGGCGAAAGTGAAAAAGGTGCTTTTGAGGCTAGAGTGCGCAAGAAAGCAGAGAGGGCCAAATTGTGTGGGGCATTTGAAGGGGTTCCAGGAGGCAGTGAGGACCAGCATCACTTTTCCCCGCTGGCACCTTTGCTGTGGCAGCAAAAGCTGGACGTTTGTCTTTTCTTCTCGGAAGGGCGCAAAGAGTGAAAAAAGGCTTTGAGGCTAGAGTGCGCAGGAAAGCAGAGAGCCCAAATTGTCTGAGGCATTTGAAGGGGTTCCAGGAGGCAGTGAGGACTAGCATGACTTTTCCCCGCTGGCACCTTTGCTGTGGCAGCAAAAGCTGGACGTTTGTCTTTTTTTGCTCCAAACAGTGGCGAAAGTGAAAAAAGGTGCTTTTGAGGATAGAGTGCGCAGGAAAGCAGAGAGGGCCAAATTGCCTGGGCATTTGAAGGGGTTCCAGGAGGCAGTGAGGACCAGCATCAACTTTTCCCCGCTGGCACCTTTGCTGTGGCAGCAAAGCTGGGCGTTTGTCTTTTTTGCTCCAAACAGCGGCGAAAGTGAAAAAGGTGCTATTGAGGCCAGAGTGCGCAGGAAAGCAGAGAGGGCCAAATTGTGTGGGGCATTTGAAGGGGTTCCAGAGGCAGTGAGGACCAGCATCACTTTTCCCCGCTGGCACCTTTGCTGTGGCAGCAAAAGCTGGACGTTTGTCTTTTTTTCTCGGAAGGGCGCAAAGAGTGAAAAAAGGTGCTTTTGAGGCTATAGTGCGCAGGAAAGCAGAGAGGGCCAAATTGTCTGAGGCATTTGAAGGGGTTCCAGGAGGCAGTGAGGACTAGCATCACTTTTCCACCGCTGGCACCTTTGCTGTGGCAGCAAAAGCTGGACGTTTGTCTTTTTTGCTCCAAACAGCGGCGAAAGTGAAAAAAGGTGCTTTTGAGGCTAGAGTGCGCAGGAAAGCAGAGAGGACCAAATTGCCTGGGGCATTTGAAGGGGTTCCAGGAGGCAGTGAGGACCAGCATCACTTTTCCCCGCTGGCACCTTTGCTCTGGCAGCAAAAGCTGGACGTTTGTCTTTTTTGCTCCGTAGGGCGCCAAGAGTGAAAAAAGGTGCTTTTGAGGCTAGAGTGTGCAGGAAAGCAGAGAGGGCCAAATTGTCTGGGGCATTTGAAGGGGTTCCAGGAGGCAGTGAGGACCAGCATGACTTTTCCCCGCTGGCACCTTTGCTGTGGCAGCAAAAGCTGGGCGTTTGTCTTTTTTCTCCAAACAGCGGCGAAAGTGAAAAAAGGTGCTATTAAGGCTTGATTACGCAGGAAAGCAGAAAGGGCCAAATTGTGTGGGGCATTTGAAGGGGTTCCAGGAGGCAGTGAGGACCAGCATCACTTTTCCCCGCTGGCACCTTTGCTGTGGCAGCAAAAGCTGGACGTTTGTCTTTTTTGCTCTGAAGGGCGCCAAGAGTGAAAAAAGGTGCTTTTGAGTCTAGAGTGCGCAGGAAAGCAGAGAGGGCCAAATTGTGTGGGGCATTTGAAGGGGTTCCAGGAGGCAGTGAGGACCAGCATCACTTTTCCCCGCTGGCACCTTTGCTGTGGCAGCAAAAGCTGGACGTTTGTCTTTTTTGCTCAAAAGAGCGGCGAAAGTGAAAAAAGGTGCTTTTGAGGCTAGAGTCCGCAGGAAAGCAGAGAGGGCCAAATTGTGTGGGGCATTTGAAGGGGTTCCAGGAGGCAGTGAGGACCAGCATCACTTTTCCCCGCTGGCACCTTTGCTGTGGCAGCAAAAGCTGGACGTTTGTCTTTTTTATTCTGGAGGGCGCCAAGAGTGAAAAAAGTTGCTTTTGAGGCTAGAGTCCGCAGGAAAGCAGAGAGGGCCAAATTGCCTGGGGCATTTGAAGGGGTTCCAGGAGGCAGTGAGGACCAGCATCACTTTTCCCCGCTGGCACCTTTGCTGTGGCAGCAAAAGCTGGGCGTTTGTCTTTTTTGCTCCAAACAGCGGCGAAATTGTAAAAAGGTGCTTTTGAGGCTAGATTGCGCAGGGAAGCAGAGAGGGCCAAATTGCCTGGGGCATTTGAAGGGGTTCCAGGAGGCAGTGAGGACCAGCATCACTTTTCCCCGCTGGCACCTTTGCTGTGGCAGCAAAAGCTGGACGTTTGTCTTTTCTTCTCGGAAGGGCGCAAAGAGTGAAAAAAGGTGCTTTTGAGGCTAGAGTGCGCAGGAAAGCAGAGTGGGCCAAATTGTCTGAGGCATTTGAAGGGGTTCCAGGAGGCAGTGAGGACTAGCATCACTTTTCACCGCTGGCACCTTTGCTGTGGCAGCAAAAGCTGGACGTTTGTCTTTTTTGCTCCAAACAGCGGCGAAAGTGAAAAAAGGTGCTTTTGAGGCTAGAGTGCGCAGGAAAGCAGAGAGGACCAAATTGTGTGGGGCATTTGAAGGGGTTCCAGGAGGCAGTGAGGACCAGCATCACTTTTCCCCGCTGGCACCTTTGCTGTGGCAGCAAAAGCTGGGCGTTTGTCTTTTTTGCTCCAAACAGCGGCGAAAGTGAAAAAAGGTGCTTTTGATGCTAGAGTGCGCAGGAAAGCAGAGAGGGCCAAATTGTGTGGGGCATTTGAAGGGGTTCCAGGAGGCAGTGAGGACCAGCATCACTTTTCCCCGCTGGCACCTTTGCTGTGGCAGCAAAAGCTGGACGTTTGTCTTTTTTGCTCCGTAGGGCGCCAAGAGTGAAAAAAGGTGCTTTTGAGGATAGAGTCCGCAGGGAAGCAGAGAGGGCCAAATTGTCTGGGGCATTTGAAGGGGTTCCAGGAGACAGTGAGGACCAGCATCACTTTTCCCCGCTGGCACCTTTGCTGTGGCAGCAAAAGCTGGACGTTTGTCTTTTTTACTCTGGAGGGCGCCAAGGGTGGAAAAAGTTGCTTTTGAGGCTAGAGTCCGCAGGAAAGCAGAGAGGGCCAAATTGCCTGGGGCATTTGAAGGGGTTCCAGGAGGCAGTGAGGACCAGCATGACTTTTCCCCGCTGGCACCTTTGCTGTGGCAGCAAAAGCTGGACGTTTGTCTTTTTTTCTCGGAAGGGCGCAAAGAGTGAAAAAAGGTGCTTTTGAGGCTAGAGTGCGCAGGAAAGCAGAGAGGCCCAAATTGTCTGAGGCATTTGAAGGGGTTCCAGGAGGCAGTGAGGACCAGCATCACTTTTCACCGCTGGCACCTTTGCTGTGGCAGCAAAAGCTGGACGTTTGTCTTTTTTGCTCCGGAGGGCGCCAAGAGTGAAAAAAGGTGCTTTTGAGGCTAGAGTGCGCAGGAAAGCAGAGAGGACAAAATTGTCTGGGGCATTTGAAGGGGTTCCAGGAGGCAGTGAGGACCAGCATCACTTTTCCCCGCTGGCACCTTTGCTGTGGCAGCAAAAGCTGGACGTTTGTCTTTTTTGCTCCGGAGGGCGCCAAGAGTGAAAAAAGGTGCTTTTGAGGATGGAGTGCGCAGGAAAGCAGAGAGGGCCAAATTGTCTGGGGCATTTGAAGGGGTTCCAGGAGGCAGTGAGGACCAGCATGACTTTTCCCCGCTGGCACCTTTGCTGTGGCAGCAAAAGCTGGACGTTTGTCTTTTTTGCTCCGTAGGGCGCCAAGAGTGAAAAAAGGTGCTTTTGAGGATAGAGTCCGCAGGGAAGCAGAGAGGGCCAAATTGTGGGGGGCATTTGAAGGGGTTCCAGGAGACAGTGAGGACCAGCATCACTTTTCCCCGCTGGCACCTTTGCTGTGGCAGCAAAAGCTGGACGTTTGTCTTTTTTACTCTGGAGGGCGCCAAGGGTGGAAAAAGTTGCTTTTGAGGCTAGAGTGCGCAGGAAAGCAGAGAGGGCCAAATTGTGTGGGGCATTTGAAGGGGTTCCAGGAGGCAGTGAGGACTAGCATCACTTTTCACCGCTGGCACCTTTGCTGTGGCAGCAAAAGCGGGACGTTTGTCTTTTTTGCTCCAAACAGCGGCGAAAGTGAAAAAAGGTGCTTTTGAGGCTAGAGTGCGCAGGAAAGCAGAGAGGGCCAAATTGTGTGGGGCATTTGAAGGGGTTCCAGGAGGCAGTGAGGACCAGCATCACTTTTCCCCGCTGGCACCTTTGCTGTGGCAGCAAAAGCTGGACGTTTGTCTTTTCTTCTCGGAAGGGCGCAAAGAGTGAAAAAAGGTGCTTTTGAGGCTAGAGTGCGCAGGAAAGCAGAGAGGCACAAATTGTCTGAGGCATTTGAAGGGGTTCCAGGAGGCAGTGAGGACTAGCATCACTTTTCCCCGCTGGCACCTTTGCTGTGGCAGCAAAAGCTGGACGTTTGTCTTTTTTGCTCCAAACAGCGGCGAAAGTGAAAAAAGGTGCTTTTGAGGCTAGAGTGCGCAGGAAAGCCGAGAGGGCCAAATTGTGTGGGGCATTTGAAGGGGTTCCAGGAGGCAGTGAGGACCAGCATCACTTTTCCCCGCTGGCACCTTTGCTGTGGCAGCAAAAGCTGGACGTTTGTCTTTTTTTCTCGGAAGGGCGCAAAGAGTGAAAAAAGGTGCTTTTGAGGCTATAGTGCGCAGGAAAGCAGAGAGGGCCAAATTGTCTGAGGCATTTGAAGGGGTTCCAGGAGGCAGTGAGGACTAGCATCACTTTTCACCGCTGGCACCTTTGCTGTGGCAGCAAAAGCTGGACGTTTGTCTTTTTTGCTCCAAACAGCGGCGAAAGTGAAAAAAGGTGCTTTTGAGGCTAGAGTGCGCAGGAAAGCAGAGAGGACCAAATTGCCTGGGGCATTTGAAGGGGTTCCAGGAGGCAGTGAGGACCAGCATCACTTTTCCCCGCTGGCACCTTTGCTCTGGCAGCAAAAGCTGGACGTTTGTCTTTTTTGCTCCGTAGGGCGCCAAGAGTGAAAAAAGGTGCTTTTGAGGCTAGAGTGTGCAGGAAAGCAGAGAGGGCCAAATTGTCTGGGGCATTTGAAGGGGTTCCAGGAGGCAGTGAGGACCAGCATGACTTTTCCCCGCTGGCACCTTTGCTGTGGCAGCAAAAGCTGGGCGTTTGTCTTTTTTCTCCAAACAGCGGCGAAAGTGAAAAAAGGTGCTATTAAGGCTTGATTACGCAGGAAAGCAGAAAGGGCCAAATTGTGTGGGGCATTTGAAGGGGTTCCAGGAGGCAGTGAGGACCAGCATCACTTTTCCCCGCTGGCACCTTTGCTGTGGCAGCAAAAGCTGGACGTTTGTCTTTTTTGCTCTGAAGGGCGCCAAGAGTGAAAAAAGGTGCTTTTGAGTCTAGAGTGCGCAGGAAAGCAGAGAGGGCCAAATTGTGTGGGGCATTTGAAGGGGTTCCAGGAGGCAGTGAGGACCAGCATCACTTTTCCCCGCTGGCACCTTTGCTGTGGCAGCAAAAGCTGGACGTTTGTCTTTTTTGCTCAAAAGAGCGGCGAAAGTGAAAAAAGGTGCTTTTGAGGCTAGAGTCCGCAGGAAAGCAGAGAGGGCCAAATTGTGTGGGGCATTTGAAGGGGTTCCAGGAGGCAGTGAGGACCAGCATCACTTTTCCCCGCTGGCACCTTTGCTGTGGCAGCAAAAGCTGGACGTTTGTCTTTTTTATTCTGGAGGGCGCCAAGAGTGAAAAAAGTTGCTTTTG
Source organism: Vanellus vanellus (assembly GCF_965231255.1). NCBI lineage: Eukaryota > Metazoa > Chordata > Aves > Charadriiformes > Charadriidae > Vanellus > Vanellus vanellus. Next base: position 6,724 of record NW_028126713.1, read on the forward strand.
AGGCTAGAGTCCGCAGGAAAGCAGAGAGGGCCAAATTGCCTGGGGCATTTGAAGGGGTTCCAGGAGGCAGTGAGGACCAGCATCACTTTTCCCCGCTGGCACCTTTGCTGTGGCAGCAAAAGCTGGGCGTTTGTCTTTTTTGCTCCAAACAGCGGCGAAATTGTAAAAAGGTGCTTTTGAGGCTAGATTGCGCAGGGAAGCAGAGAGGGCCAAATTGCCTGGGGCATTTGAAGGGGTTCCAGGAGGCAGTGAGGACCAGCATCACTTTTCCCCGCTGGCACCTTTGCTGTGGCAGCAAAAGCTGGACGTTTGTCTTTTCTTCTCGGAAGGGCGCAAAGAGTGAAAAAAGGTGCTTTTGAGGCTAGAGTGCGCAGGAAAGCAGAGTGGGCCAAATTGTCTGAGGCATTTGAAGGGGTTCCAGGAGGCAGTGAGGACTAGCATCACTTTTCACCGCTGGCACCTTTGCTGTGGCAGCAAAAGCTGGACGTTTGTCTTTTTTGCTCCAAACAGCGGCGAAAGTGAAAAAAGGTGCTTTTGAGGCTAGAGTGCGCAGGAAAGCAGAGAGGACCAAATTGTGTGGGGCATTTGAAGGGGTTCCAGGAGGCAGTGAGGACCAGCATCACTTTTCCCCGCTGGCACCTTTGCTGTGGCAGCAAAAGCTGGGCGTTTGTCTTTTTTGCTCCAAACAGCGGCGAAAGTGAAAAAAGGTGCTTTTGATGCTAGAGTGCGCAGGAAAGCAGAGAGGGCCAAATTGTGTGGGGCATTTGAAGGGGTTCCAGGAGGCAGTGAGGACCAGCATCACTTTTCACCGCTGGCACCTTTGCTGTGGCAGCAAAAGCTGGACGTTTGTCTTTTTTGCTCCGCAGGGCGCCAAGAGTGAAAAAAGGTGCTTTTGAGGATAGAGTCCGCAGGGAAGCAGAGAGGGCCAAATTGTCTGGGGCATTTGAAGGGGTTCCAGGAGACAGTGAGGACCAGCATCACTTTTCCCCGCTGGCACCTTTGCTGTGGCAGCAAAAGCTGGACGTTTGTCTTTTTTACTCTGGAGGGCGCCAAGGGTGGAAAAAGTTGCTTTTGAGGCTAGAGTCCGCAGGAAAGCAGAGAGGGCCAAATTGCCTGGGGCATTTGAAGGGGTTCCAGGAGGCAGTGAGGACCAGCATGACTTTTCCCCGCTGGCACCTTTGCTGTGGCAGCAAAAGCTGGACGTTTGTCTTTTTTTCTCGGAAGGGCGCAAAGAGTGAAAAAAGGTGCTTTTGAGGCTAGAGTGCGCAGGAAAGCAGAGAGGCCCAAATTGTCTGAGGCATTTGAAGGGGTTCCAGGAGGCAGTGAGGACCAGCATCACTTTTCACCGCTGGCACCTTTGCTGTGGCAGCAAAAGCTGGACGTTTGTCTTTTTTGCTCCGGAGGGCGCCAAGAGTGAAAAAAGGTGCTTTTGAGGCTAGAGTGCGCAGGAAAGCAGAGAGGACAAAATTGTCTGGGGCATTTGAAGGGGTTCCAGGAGGCAGTGAGGACCAGCATCACTTTTCCCCGCTGGCACCTTTGCTGTGGCAGCAAAAGCTGGACGTTTGTCTTTTTTGCTCCGGAGGGCGCCAAGAGTGAAAAAAGGTGCTTTTGAGGATGGAGTGCGCAGGAAAGCAGAGAGGGCCAAATTGTCTGGGGCATTTGAAGGGGTTCCAGGAGGCAGTGAGGACCAGCATGACTTTTCCCCGCTGGCACCTTTGCTGTGGCAGCAAAAGCTGGACGTTTGTCTTTTTTGCTCCGTAGGGCGCCAAGAGTGAAAAAAGGTGCTTTTGAGGATAGAGTCCGCAGGGAAGCAGAGAGGGCCAAATTGTGGGGGGCATTTGAAGGGGTTCCAGGAGACAGTGAGGACCAGCATCACTTTTCCCCGCTGGCACCTTTGCTGTGGCAGCAAAAGCTGGACGTTTGTCTTTTTTACTCTGGAGGGCGCCAAGGGTGGAAAAAGTTGCTTTTGAGGCTAGAGTGCGCAGGAAAGCAGAGAGGGCCAAATTGTGTGGGGCATTTGAAGGGGTTCCAGGAGGCAGTGAGGACTAGCATCACTTTTCACCGCTGGCACCTTTGCTGTGGCAGCAAAAGCGGGACGTTTGTCTTTTTTGCTCCAAACAGCGGCGAAAGTGAAAAAAGGTGCTTTTGAGGCTAGAGTGCGCAGGAAAGCAGAGAGGGCCAAATTGTGTGGGGCATTTGAAGGGGTTCCAGGAGGCAGTGAGGACCAGCATCACTTTTCCCCGCTGGCACCTTTGCTGTGGCAGCAAAAGCTGGACGTTTGTCTTTTCTTCTCGGAAGGGCGCAAAGAGTGAAAAAAGGTGCTTTTGAGGCTAGAGTGCGCAGGAAAGCAGAGAGGCCCAAATTGTCTGAGGCATTTGAAGGGGTTCCAGGAGGCAGTGAGGACTAGCATCACTTTTCCCCGCTGGCACCTTTGCTGTGGCAGCAAAAGCTGGACGTTTGTCTTTTTTGCTCCAAACAGCGGCGAAAGTGAAAAAAGGTGCTTTTGAGGCTAGAGTGCGCAGGAAAGCCGAGAGGGCCAAATTGTGTGGGGCATTTGAAGGGGTTCCAGGAGGCAGTGAGGACCAGCATCACTTTTCCCCGCTGGCACCTTTGCTGTGGCAGCAAAAGCTGGACGTTTGTCTTTTTTGCTCCGTAGGGCACCAAGAGTGAAAAAAGGTGCTTTTGAGGCTAGAGTGCGCAGGAAAGCAGAGAGGCCCAAATTGTCTGAGGCATTTGAAGGGGTTCCAGGAGGCAGTGAGGACTAGCATCACTTTTCACCGCTGGCACCTTTGCTGTGGCAGCAAAAGCTGGACGTTTGTCTTTTTTGCTCCAAACAGCGGCGAAAGTGAAAAAAGGTGCTTTTGTGGATAGAGTGCGCAGGAAAGCAGAGAGGGCCAAATTGCCTGGGGCATTTGAAGGGGTTCCAGGAGGCAGTGAGGACCAGCATCACTTTTCCCCGCTGGCACCTTTGCTGTGGCAGCAAAAGCTGGGCGTTTGTCTTTTTTGCTCCAAACAGCGGCAAAAGTGAAAAAAGGTGCTATTGAGGCCAGACTGCGCAGGAAAGCAGAGAGGGCCAAATTGTGTGGGGCATTTGAAGGGGTTCCAGGAGGCAGTGAGGACCAGCATCACTTTTCCCCGCTGGCACCTTTGCTGTGGCAGCAAAAGCTGGACGTTTGTCTTTTTTTCTCGGAAGGGCGCAAAGAGTGAAAAAAGGTGCTTTTGAGGCTAGAGTGCGCAGGAAAGCAGAGAGGACCAAATTGTCTGGGGCATTTGAAGGGGTTCCAGGAGGCAGTGAGGACCAGCATCACTTTTCCCCGCTGGCACCTTTGCTGTGGCAGCAAAAGCTGGACGTTTGTCTTTTTTGCTCCGTAGGGCGCCAAGAGTGAAAAAAGGTGCTTTTGAGGATAGAGTCCGCAGGGAAGCAGAGAGGGCCAAATTGTGGGGGGCATTTGAAGGGGTTCCAGGAGACAGTGAGGACCAGCATCACTTTTCCCCGCTGGCACCTTTGCTGTGGCAGCAAAAGCTGGACGTTTGTCTTTTTTACTCTGGAGGGCGCCAAGGTTGGAAAAAGGTGCTTTTGAGGCTAAAGTGCGCAGGAAAGCAGAGAGGGCCAAATTGCCTGGGGCATTTGAAGGGGTTCCAGGAGGCAGTGAGGACTAGCATCACTTTTCACCGCTGGCACCTTTGCTGTGGCAGCAAAAGCGGGACGTTTGTCTTTTTTGCTCCAAACAGCGGCGAAAGTGAAAAAAGGTGCTTTTGAGGCTAGAGTGCGCAGGAAAGCAGAGAGGGCCAAATTGTGTGGGGCATTTGAAGGGGTTCCAGGAGGCAGTGAGGACCAGCATCACTTTTCCCCGCTGGCACCTTTGCTGTGGCAGCAAAAGCTGGACGTTTGTCTTTTCTTCTCGGAAGGGCGCAAAGAGTGAAAAAAGGTGCTTTTGAGGCTAGAGTGCGCAGGAAAGATGAGAGGACCAAATTGTCTGAGGCATTTGAAGGGGTTCCAGGAGGCAGTGAGGACTAGCATCACTTTTCACCGCTGGCACCTTTGCTGTGGCAGCAAAAGCTGGACGTTTGTCTTTTTTGCTCCAAACAGCGGCGAAAGTGAAAAAAGGTGCTTTTGAGGCTAGAGTGCGCAGGAAAGCAGAGAGGGCCAAATTGTGTGGGGCATTTGAAGGGGTTCCAGGAGGCAGTGAGGACCAGCATCACTTTTCCCCGCTGGCACCTTTGCTGTGGCAGCAAAAGCTGGACGTTTGTCTTTTTTGCTCCGTAGGGCACCAAGAGTGAAAAAAGGTGCTTTTGAGGCTAGAGTGCGCAGGAAAGCAGAGAGGCCCAAATTGTCTGAGGCATTTGAAGGGGTTCCAGGAGGCAGTGAGGACTAGCATCACTTTTCACCGCTGGCACCTTTGCTGTGGCAGCAAAAGCTGGACGTTTGTCTTTTTTGCTCCAAACAGCGGCGAAAGTGAAAAAAGGTGCTTTTGAGGATAGAGTGCGCAGGAAAGCAGAGAGGGCCAAATTGCCTGGGGCATTTGAAGGGGTTCCAGGAGGCAGTGAGGACCAGCATCACTTTTCCCCGCTGGCACCTTTGCTGTGGCAGCAAAAGCTGGGCGTTTGTCTTTTTTGCTCCAAACAGCGGCGAAAGTGAAAAAAGGTGCTATTGAGGCCAGAGTGCGCAGGAAAGCAGAGAGGGCCAAATTGTGTGGGGCATTTGAAGGGGTTCCAGGAGGCAGTGAGGACCAGCATCACTTTTCCCCGCTGGCACCTTTGCTGTGGCAGCAAAAGCTGGACGTTTGTCTTTTTTTCTCGGAAGGGCGCAAAGAGTGAAAAAAGGTGCTTTTGAGGCTATAGTGCGCAGGAAAGCAGAGAGGGCCAAATTGTCTGAGGCATTTGAAGGGGTTCCAGGAGGCAGTGAGGACTAGCATCACTTTTCACCGCTGGCACCTTTGCTGTGGCAGCAAAAGCTGGACGTTTGTCTTTTTTGCTCCAAACAGCGGCGAAAGTGAAAAAAGGTGCTTTTGAGGCTAGAGTGCGCAGGAAAGCAGAGAGGACCAAATTGCCTGGGGCATTTGAAGGGGTTCCAGGAGGCAGTGAGGACCAGCATCACTTTTCCCCGCTGGCACCTTTGCTGTGGCAGCAAAAGCTGGACGTTTGTCTTTTTTGCTCCGTAGGGCGCCAAGAGTGAAAAAAGGTGCTTTTGAGGCTAGAGTGTGCAGGAAAGCAGAGAGGGCCAAATTGTCTGGGGCATTTGAAGGGGTTCCAGGAGGCAGTGAGGACCAGCATGACTTTTCCCCGCTGGCACCTTTGCTGTGGCAGCAAAAGCTGGACGTTTGTCTTTTTTCTCCAAACAGCGGCGAAAGTGAAAAAAGGTGCTATTAAGGCTTGATTACGCAGGAAAGCAGAAAGGGCCAAATTGTGTGGGGCATTTGAAGGGGTTCCAGGAGGCAGTGAGGACCAGCATCACTTTTCCCCGCTGGCACCTTTGCTGTGGCAGCAAAAGCTGGACGTTTGTCTTTTTTTCTCGGAAGGGCGCCAAGAGTGAAAAAAGGTGCTTTTGAGGCTAGAGTGCGCAGGAAAGCAGAGAGGGCCAAATTGTGTGGGGCATTTGAAGGGGTTCCAGGAGTCAGTGAGGACCAGCATGACTTTTCCCCGCTGGCACCTTTGCTGTGGCAGCAAAAGCTGGACGTTTGTCTTTTTTGCTCAAAAGAGCGGCGAAAGTGAAAAAAGGTGCCTTTGAAGCTAGAGTCCGCAGGAAAGCAGAGAGGGCCAAATTGTGTGGGGCATTTGAAGGGGTTCCAGGAGGCAGTGAGGACCAGCATCACTTTTCCCCGCTGGCACCTTTGCTGTGGCAGCAAAAGCTGGACGTTTGTCTTTTTTATTCTGGAGGGCGCCAAGAGTGAAAAAAGTTGCTTTTGAGGCTAGAGTCCGCAGGAAAGCAGAGAGGGCCAAATTGCCTGGGGCATTTGAAGGGGTTCCAGGAGGCAGTGAGGACCAGCATCACTTTTCCCCGCTGGCACCTTTGCTGTGGCAGCAAAAGCTGGGCGTTTGTCTTTTTTGCTCCAAACAGCGGCGAAAGTGAAAAAAGGTGCTTTTGAGGCTAGATTGCGCAGGGAAGCAGAGAGGGCCAAATTGTGTGGGGCATTTGAAGGGGTTCCAGGAGGCAGTGAGGACCAGCATCACTTTTCCCCGCTGGCACCTTTGCTGTGGCAGCAAAAGCTGGACGTTTGTCTTTTCTTCTCGGAAGGGCGCAAAGAGTGAAAAAAGGTGCTTTTGAGGCTAGAGTGCGCAGGAAAGCAGAGTGGGCCAAATTGTCTGAGGCATTTAAAGGGGTTCCAGGAGGCAGTGAGGACTAGCATCACTTTTCACCGCTGGCACCTTTGCTGTGGCAGCAAAAGCTGGACATTTGTCTTTTTTGCTCCAAACAGCGGCGAAAGTGAAAAAAGGTGCTTTTGAGGCTAGAGTGCGCAGGAAAGCAGAGAGGACCAAATTGTGTGGGGCATTTGAAGGGGTTCCAGGAGGCAGTGAGGACCAGCATCACTTTTCCCCGCTGGCACCTTTGCTGTGGCAGCAAAAGCTGGGCGTTTGTCTTTTTTGCTCCAAACAGCGGCGAAAGTGAAAAAAGGTGCTTTTGATGCTAGAGTGCGCAGGAAAGCAGAGAGGGCCAAATTGTGTGGGGCATTTGAAGGGGTTCCAGGAGTCAGTGAGGACCAGCATGACTTTTCCCTGCTGGCACCTTTGCTGTGGCAGCAAAAGCTGGACGTTTGTCTTTTTTGCTCAAAAGAGCGGCGAAAGTGAAAAAAGGTGCTTTTGAAGCTAGACTGCGCAGGAAAGCAGAGAGGGACAAATTGTGTGGGGCATTTGAAGGGGTTCCAGGAGGCAGTGAGGACCAGCATCACTTTTCCCCGCTGGCACCTTTGCTGTGGCAGCAAAAGCTGGACGTTTGTCTTTTTTATTCTGGAGGGCGCCAAGAGGGAAAAAAGTTGCTTTTGAGGCTAGAGTCCGCAGGAAAGCAGAGAGGGCCAAATTGCCTGGGGCATTTGAAGGGGTTCCAGGAGGCAGTGAGGACCAGCATCACTTTTCCCCGCTGGCACCTTTGCTGTGGCAGCAAAAGCTGGACGTTTGTCTTTTCTTCTCGGAAGGGCGCAAAGAGTGAAAAAAGGTGCTTTTGAGGCTAGAGTGCGCAGGAAAGCAGAGTGGGCCAAATTGTCTGAGGCATTTGAAGGAGTTCCAGGAGGCAGTGAGGACTAGCATCACTTTTCACCGCTGGCACCTTTGCTGTGGCAGCAAAAGCTGGACGTTTGTCTTTTTTGCTCCAAACAGCGGCGAAAGTGAAAAAAGGTGCTTTTGAGGCTAGAGTGCGCAGGAAAGCAGAGAGGGCCAAATTGCCTGGGGCATTTGAAGGGGTTCCAGGAGGCAGTGAGGACCAGCATCACTTTTCCCCGCTGGCACCTTTGCTGTGGCAGCAAAAGCTGGACGTTTGTCTTTTTTGCTCCGTAGGGCACCAAGAGTGAAAAAAGGTGCTTTTGAGGCTAGAGTGCGCAGGAAAGCAGAGAGGCCCAAATTGTCTGAGGCATTTGAAGGGGTTCCAGGAGGCAGTGAGGACTAGCATCACTTTTCACCGCTGGCACCTTTGCTGTGGCAGCAAAAGCTGGACGTTTGTCTTTTTTGCTCCAAAGAGCGGCGAAAGTGAAAAAAGGTGCTTTTGAGGATAGAGTGCGCAGGAAAGCAGAGAGGGCCAAATTGCCTGGGGCATTTGAAGGGGTTCCAGGAGGCAGTGAGGACCAGCATCACTTTTCCCCGCTGGCACCTTTGCTGTGGCAGCAAAAGCTGGGCGTTTGTCTTTTTTGCTCCAAACAGCGGCGAAAGTGAAAAAAGGTGCTATTGAGGCTAGATTGCGCAGGAAAGCAGAGAGGGCCAAATTGTGTGGGGCATTTGAAGGGGTTCCAGGAGGCAGTGAGGACCAGCATCACTTTTCCCCGCTGGCACCTTTGCTGTGGCAGCAAAAGCTGGACGTTTGTCTTTTCTTCTCGGAAGGGCGCAAAGAGTGAAAAAAGGTGCTTTTGAGGCTAGAGTGCGCAGGAAAGCAGAGTGGGCCAAATTGTCTGAGGCATTTGAAGGAGTTCCAGGAGGCAGTGAGGACTAGCATCACTTTTCACCGCTGGCACCTTTGCTGTGGCAGCAAAAGCTGGACGTTTGTCTTTTTTGCTCCAAACAGCGGCGAAAGTGAAAAAAGATGCTTTTGAGGCTAGAGTGCGCAGGAAAGCAGAGAGGACCAAATTGTCTGAGGCATTTGAAGGGGTTCCAGGAGGCAGTGAGGACCAGCATGACTTTTCCCCGCTGGCACCTTTGCTGTGGCAGCAAAAGCTGGGAGTTTGTCTTTTTTGCTCCAAACAGCGGCGAAAGTGAAAAAAGGTGCTTTTGATGCTACAGTGCGCAGGAAAGCAGAGAGGGCCGTATTGTGTGGTGCATTTGAAGGGGTTCCAGGAGGCAGTGAGGACCAGCATCACTTTTCCCCGCTGGCACCTTTGCTGTGGCAGCAAAAGCTGGGCGTTTTTCTTTTTTGCTCCAAACAGCGGCGAAAGTGAAAAAAGATGCTATTGAGGCTAGATTGCGCAGGAAAGCAGAGAGGGCCAAATTGTGTGGGGCATTTGAAGGGGTTCCAGGAGGCAGTGAGGACCAGCATCACTTTTCCCCGCTGGCACCTTTGCTGTGGCAGCAAAAGCTGGACGTTTGTCTTTTTTGCTCCGTAGGGCGCCAAGAGTGAAAAAAGGTGCTTTTGAGGATAGAGTCCGCAGGGAAGCAGAGAGGGCCAAATTGTGGGGGGCATTTGAAGGGGTTCCAGGAGACAGTGAGGACCAGCATCACTTTTCCCCGCTGGCACCTTTGCTGTGGCAGCAAAAGCTGGACGTTTGTCTTTTTTACTCTGGAGGGCGCCAAGGTTGGAAAAAGGTGCTTTTGAGGCTAAAGTGCGCAGGAAAGCAGAGAGGGCCAAATTGCCTGGGGCATTTGAAGGGGTTCCAGGAGGCAGTGAGGACTAGCATCACTTTTCACCGCTGGCACCTTTGCTGTGGCAGCAAAAGCGGGACGTTTGTCTTTTTTGCTCCAAACAGCGGCGAAAGTGAAAAAAGGTGCTTTTGAGGCTAGAGTGCGCAAGAAAGCAGAGAGGGCCAAATTGTGTGGGGCATTTGAAGGGGTTCCAGGAGGCAGTGAGGACCAGCATCACTTTTCCCCGCTGGCACCTTTGCTGTGGCAGCAAAAGCTGGACGTTTGTCTTTTCTTCTCGGAAGGGCGCAAAGAGTGAAAAAAGGTGCTTTTGAGGCTAGAGTGCGCAGGAAAGCAGAGAGGCCCAAATTGTCTGAGGCATTTGAAGGGGTTCCAGGAGGCAGTGAGGACTAGCATGACTTTTCCCCGCTGGCACCTTTGCTGTGGCAGCAAAAGCTGGACGTTTGTCTTTTTTGCTCCAAACAGCGGCGAAAGTGAAAAAAGGTGCTTTTGAGGCTAGAGTGCGCAGGAAAGCAGAGAGGACCAAATTGCCTGGGGCATTTGAAGGGGTTCCAGGAGGCAGTGAGGACCAGCATCACTTTTCCCCGCTGGCACCTTTGCTCTGGCAGCAAAAGCTGGACGTTTGTCTTTTTTGCTCCGTAGGGCGCCAAGAGTGAAAAAAGGTGCTTTTGAGGCTAGAGTGTGCAGGAAAGCAGAGAGGGCCAAATTGTCTGGGGCATTTGAAGGGGTTCCAGGAGGCAGTGAGGACCAGCATCACTTCTCCCCGCTGGCACCTTTGCTGTGGCAGCAAAAGCTGGGCGTTTGTCTTTTTTCTCCAAACAGCGGCGAAAGTGAAAAAAGGTGCTATTAAGGCTTGATTACGCAGGAAAGCAGAAAGGGCCAAATTGTGTGGGGCATTTGAAGGGGTTCCAGGAGGCAGTGAGGACCAGCATCACTTTTCCCCGCTGGCACCTTTGCTGTGGCAGCAAAAGCTGGACGTTTGTCTTTTTTGCTCTGAAGGGCGCCAAGAGTGAAAAAAGGTGCTTTTGAGGCTAGAGTGCGCAGGAAAGCAGAGAGGGCCAAATTGTGTGGGGCATTTGAAGGGGTTCCAGGAGGCAGTGAGGACCAGCATCACTTTTCCCCGCTGGCACCTTTGCTGTGGCAGCAAAAGCTGGACGTTTGTCTTTTTTGCTCAAAAGAGCGGCGAAAGTGAAAAAAGGTGCTTTTGAAGCTAGAGTCCGCAGGAAAGCAGAGAGGGCCAAATTGTGTGGGGCATTTGAAGGGGTTCCAGGAGGCAGTGAGGACCAGCATCACTTTTCCCCGCTGGCACCTTTGCTGTGGCAGCAAAAGCTGGACGTTTGTCTTTTTTATTCTGGAGGGCGCCAAGAGTGAAAAAAGTTGCTTTTGAGGCTAGAGTCCGCAGGAAAGCAGAGAGGGCCAAATTGCCTGGGGCATTTGAAGGGGTTCCAGGAGGCAGTGAGGACCAGCATCACTTTTCCCCGCTGGCACCTTTGCTGTGGCAGCAAAAGCTGGGCGTTTGTCTTTTTTGCTCCAAACAGCGGCGAAATTGAAAAAAGGTGCTTTTGAGGCTAGATTGCGCAGGGAAGCAGAGAGGGCCAAATTGTGTGGGGCATTTGAAGGGGTTCCAGGAGGCAGTGAGGACCAGCATCACTTTTCCCCGCTGGCACCTTTGCTGTGGCAGCAAAAGCTGGACGTTTGTCTTTTCTTCTCGGAAGGGCGCAAAGAGTGAAAAAAGGTGCTTTTGAGGCTAGAGTGCGCAGGAAAGCAGAGTGGGCCAAATTGTCTGAGGCATTTGAAGGGGTTCCAGGAGGCAGTGAGGACTAGCATCACTTTTCACCGCTGGCACCTTTGCTGTGGCAGCAAAAGCTGGACGTTTGTCTTTTTTGCTCCAAACAGCGGCGAAAGTGAAAAAAGGTGCTTTTGAGGCTAGAGTGCGCAGGAAAGCAGAGAGGACCAAATTGTCTGGGGCATTTGAAGGGGTTCCAGGAGGCAGTGAGGACCAGCATCACTTTTCCCCGCTGGCACCTTTGCTGTGGCAGCAAAAGCTGGGCGTTTGTCTTTTTTGCTCCAAACAGCGGCGAAAGTGAAAAAAGGTGCTTTTGATGCTAGAGTGCGCAGGAAAGCAGAGAGGGCCAAATTGTGTGGGGCATTTGAAGGGGTTCCAGGAGTCAGTGAGGACCAGCATGACTTTTCCCTGCTGGCACCTTTGCTGTGGCAGCAAAAGCTGGACGTTTGTCTTTTTTGCTCCAAAGAGCGGCGAAAGTGAAAAAAGGTGCTTTTGAAGCTAGAGTGCGCAGGAAAGCAGAGAGGGACAAATTGTGTGGGGCATTTGAAGGGGTTCCAGGAGGCAGTGAGGACCAGCATCACTTTTCCCCGCTGGCACCTTTGCTGTGGCAGCAAAAGCTGGACGTTTGTCTTTTTTATTCTGGAGGGCGCCAAGAGTGAAAAAAGTTGCTTTTGAGGCTAGAGTCCGCAGGAAAGCAGAGAGGGCCAAATTGCCTGGGGCATTTGAAGGGGTTCCAGGAGGCAGTGAGGACCAGCATCACTTTTCCCCGCTGGCACCTTTGCTGTGGCAGCAAAAGCTGGGCGTTTTTCTTTTTTGCTCCAAACAGCGGCGAAAGTGAAAAAAGGTGCTTTTGAGGCTAGATTGCGCAGGGAAGCAGAGAGGGCCAAATTGTGTGGGGCATTTGAAGGGGTTCCAGGAGGCAGTGAGGACCAGCATCACTTTTCCCCGCTGGCACCTTTGCTGTGGCAGCAAAAGCTGGACGTTTGTCTTTTCTTCTCGGAAGGGCGCAAAGAGTGAAAAAAGGTGCTTTTGAGGCTAGAGTGCGCAGGAAAGCAGAGTGGGCCAAATTGTCTGAGGCATTTGAAGGAGTTCCAGGAGGCAGTGAGGACTAGCATCACTTTTCACCGCTGGCACCTTTGCTGTGGCAGCAAAAGCTGGACGTTTGTCTTTTTTGCTCCAAACAGCGGCGAAAGTGAAAAAAGGTGCTTTTGAGGCTAGAGTGCGCAGGAAAGCAGAGAGGGCCAAATTGCCTGGGGCATTTGAAGGGGTTCCAGGAGGCAGTGAGGACCAGCGTCACTTTTCCCCGCTGGCACCTTTGCTGTGGCAGCAAAAGCTGGGCGTTTGTCTTTTTTGCTCCAAACAGCGGCGAAAGTGAAAAAAGGTGCTATTGAGGCTAGATTGCGCAGGAAAGCAGAGAGGGCCAAATTGTGTGGGGCATTTGAAGGGGTTCCAGGAGGCAGTGAGGACCAGCATCACTTTTCCCCGCTGGCACCTTTGCTGTGGCAGCAAAAGCTGGACGTTTGTCTTTTCTTCTCGGAAGGGCGCAAAGAGTGAAAAAAGGTGCTTTTGAGGCTAGAGTGCGCAGGAAAGCAGAGTGGGCCAAATTGTCTGAGGCATTTGAAGGAGTTCCAGGAGGCAGTGAGGACTAGCATCACTTTTCACCGCTGGCACCTTTGCTGTGGCAGCAAAAGCTGGACGTTTGTCTTTTTTGCTCCAAACAGCGGCGAAAGTGAAAAAAGATGCTTTTGAGGCTAGAGTGCGCAGGAAAGCAGAGAGGACCAAATTGTCTGAGGCATTTGAAGGGGTTCCAGGAGGCAGTGAGGACCAGCATGACTTTTCCCCGCTGGCACCTTTGCTGTGGCAGCAAAAGCTGGGAGTTTGTCTTTTTTGCTCCAAACAGCGGCGAAAGTGAAAAAAGGTGCTTTTGATGCTACAGTGCGCAGGAAAGCAGAGAGGGCCGTATTGTGTGGTGCATTTGAAGGGGTTCCAGGAGGCAGTGAGGACCAGCATCACTTTTCCCAGCTGGCACCTTTGCTGTGGCAGCAAAAGCTGGGCGTTTTTCTTTTTTGCTCCAAACAGCGGCGAAAGTGAAAAAAGATGCTATTGAGGCTAGATTGCGCAGGAAAGCAGAGAGGGCCAAATTGTGTGGGGCATTTGAAGGGGTTCCAGGAGGCAGTGAGGACCAGCATCACTTTTCCCCGCTGGCACCTTTGCTGTGGCAGCAAAAGCTGGGCGTTTGTCTTTTTTGCTCCAAACAGCGGCGAAAGTGAAAAAAGGTTCTATTGAGGCTAGATTGCGCAGGAAAGCAGAGAGGGCCAAATTGTGTGGGGCATTTGAAGGGGTTCCAGGAGGCAGTGAGGACCAGCATCACTTTTCCCCGCTGGCACCTTTGCTGTGGCAGCAAAAGCTGGACGTTTGTCTTTTCTTCTCGGAAGGGCGCAAAGAGTGAAAAAAGGTGCTTTTGAGGCTAGAGTGCGCAGGAAAGCAGAGTGGGCCAAATTGTCTGAGGCATTTGAAGGAGTTCCAGGAGGCAGTGAGGACTAGCATCACTTTTCACCGCTGGCACCTTTGCTGTGGCAGCAAAAGCTGGACGTTTGTCTTTTTTGCTCCAAACAGAGGCGAAAGTGAAAAAAGATGCTTTTGAGGCTAGAGTGCGCAGGAAAGCAGAGAGGCCCAAATTGTCTGGGGCATTTGAAGGGGTTCCAGGAGGCAGTGAGGACCAGCATCACTTTTCCCCGCTGGCACCTTTGCTGTGGCAGCAAAAGCTGGGAGTTTGTCTTTTTTGCTCCAAACAGCGGCGAAAGTGAAAAAAGGTGCTTTTGATGCTACAGTGCGCAGGAAAGCAGAGAGGGCCGAATTGTGTGGTGCATTTGAAGGGGTTCCAGGAGGCAGTGAGGACCAGCATCACTTTTCCCCGCTGGCACCTTTGCTGTGGCAGCAAAAGCTGGGCGTTTGTCTTTTTTGCTCCAAACAGCGGCGAAAGTGAAAAAAGGTGCTATTGAGGCCAGAGTGCGCAGGAAAGCAGAGAGGGCCAAATTGTGTGGGGCATTTGAAGGGGTTCCAGGAGGCAGTGAGGACCAGCATCACTTTTCCCCGCTGGCACCTTTGCTGTGGCAGCAAAAGCTGGACGTTTGTCTTTTTTTCTCGGAAGGGCGCAAAGAGTGAAAAAAGGTGCTTTTGAGGCTATAGTGCGCAGGAAAGCAGAGAGGGCCAAATTGTCTGAGGCATTTGAAGGGGTTCCAGGAGGCAGTGAGGACTAGCATCACTTTTCACCGCTGGCACCTTTGCTGTGGCAGCAAAAGCTGGACGTTTGTCTTTTTTGCTCCAAACAGCGGCGAAAGTGAAAAAAGGTGCTTTTGAGGCTAGAGTGCGCAGGAAAGCAGAGAGGGCCAAATTGCCTGGGGCATTTGAAGGGGTTCCAGGAGGCAGTGAGGACCAGCATCACTTTTCCCCGCTGGCACCTTTGCTGTGGCAGCAAAAGCTGGACGTTTGTCTTTTTTGCTCCGTAGGGCGCCAAGAGTGAAAAAAGGTGCTTTTGACGCTAGAGTGTGCAGGAAAGCAGAGAGGGCCAAATTGTCTGGGGCATTTGAAGGGGTTCCAGGAGGCAGTGAGGACCAGCATGACTTTTCCCCGCTGGCACCTTTGCTGTGGCAGCAAAAGCTGGGCGTTTGTCTTTTTTCTCCAAACAGCGGCGAAAGTGAAAAAAGGTGCTATTAAGGCTTGATTACGCAGGAAAGCAGAAAGGGCCAAATTGTGTGGGGCATTTGAAGGGGTTCCAGGAGGCAGTGAGGACCAGCATCACTTTTCCCCGCTGGCACCTTTGCTGTGGCAGCAAAAGCTGGACGTTTGTCTTTTTTGCTCTGAAGGGCGCCAAGAGTGAAAAAAGGTGCTTTTGAGGCTAGAGTGCGCAGGAAAGCAGAGAGGGCCAAATTGTCTGGGGCATTTGAAGGGGTTCCAGGAGTCAGTGAGGACCATCATGACTTTTCCCCGCTGGCACCTTTGCTGTGGCAGCAAAAGCTGGACGTTTGTCTTTTTTGCTCAAAAGAGCGGCGAAAGTGAAAAAAGGTGCTTTTGAAGTTAGAGTCCGCAGGAAAGCAGAGAGGGCCAAATTGTGTGGGGCATTTGAAGGGGTTCCAGGAGGCAGTGAGGACCAGCATCACTTTTCCCCGCTGGCACCTTTGCTGTGGCAGCAAAAGCTGGACGTTTGTCTTTTTTGCTCCAAACAGCGGCGAAAGTGAAAAAAGGTGCTTTTGACGCTAGATTGCGCAGGGAAGCAGAGAGGGCCAAATTGTGTGGGGCATTTGAAGGGGTTCCAGGAGGCAGTGAGGACCAGCATCACTTTTCCCCGCTGGCACCTTTGCTGTGGCAGCAAAAGCTGGACGTTTGTCTTTTCTTCTCGGAAGGGCGCAAAGAGTGAAAAAAGGTGCTTTTGAGGCTAGAGTGCGCAGGAAAGCAGAGAGGCCCAAATTGTCTGAGGCATTTGAAGGGGTTCCAGGAGGCAGTGAGGACTAGCATCACTTTTCACCGCTGGCACCTTTGCTGTGGCAGCAAAAGCTGGACGTTTGTCTTTTTTGCTCCAAAGAGCGGCGAAAGTGAAAAAAGGTGCTTTTGAGGATAGAGTGCGCAGGAAAGCAGAGAGGGCCAAATTGCCTGGGGCATTTGAAGGGGTTCCAGGAGGCAGTGAGGACCAGCATCACTTTTCCCCGCTGGCACCTTTGCTGTGGCAGCAAAAGCTGGACGTTTGTCTTTTTTGCTCCAAACAGCGGCGAAAATAAAAAAAGTTGCTTTTGAGGCTAGAGTGCGCAGGAAAGCAGAGAGGGCCAAATTGTGTGGGGCATTTGAAGGGGTTCCAGGAGGCAGTGAGGACCAGCATCACTTTTCCCCGCTGGCACCTTTGCTGTGGCAGCAAAAGCTGGACGTTTGTCTTTTTTCTCCAAACAGCGGCGAAAGTGAAAAAAGGTGCTATTAAGGCTTGATTACGCAGGAAAGCAGAAAGGGCCAAATTGTGTGGGGCATTTGAAGGGGTTCCAGGAGGCAGTGAGGACCAGCATCACTTTTCCCCGCTGGCACCTTTGCTGTCGCAGCAAAAGCTGGACGTTTGTCTTTTTTGCTCTGAAGGGCGCCAAGAGTGAAATAAGGTGCTTTTGAGGCTAGAGTGCGCAGGAAAGCAGAGAGGGCCAAATTGTCTGGGGCATTTGAAGGGGTTCCAGGAGGCAGTGAGGACCAGCATGACTTTTCCCCGCTGGCACCTTTGCTGTGGCAGCAAAAGCTGGACGTTTGTCTTTTTTGCTCAAAAGAGCGGCTAAAGTGAAAAAAGGTGCTTTTGAAGCTAGAGTCCGCAGGAAAGCAGAGAGGGCCAAATTGTGTGGGGCATTTGAAGGGGTTCCAGGAGGCAGTGAGGACCAGCATCACTTTTCCCCGCTGGCACCTTTGCTGTGGCAGCAAAAGCTGGACGTTTGTCTTTTTTATTCTGGAGGGCGCCAAGAGTGAAAAAAGTTGCTTTTGAGGCTAGAGTCCGCAGGAAAGCAGAGAGGGCCAAATTGCCTGGGGCATTTGAAGGGGTTCCAGGAGGCAGTGAGGACCAGCATCACTTTTCCCCGCTGGCACCTTTGCTGTGGCAGCAAAAGCTGGACGTTTGTCTTTTTTGCTCCAAAGAGCGGCGAAAGTGAAAAAAGGTGCTTTTGAGGCTAGAGTGCGCAGGAAAGCAGAGAGGGCCAAATTGCCTGGGGCATTTGAAGGGGTTCCAGGAGGCAGTGAGGACCAGCATCACTTTTCCCCGCTGGCACCTTTGCTGTGGCAGCAAAAGCTGGACGTTTGTCTTTTTTGCTCCGGAGGGCGCCAAGAGTGAAAAAAGGTGCTTTTGAGGCTAGAGTGTGCAGGAAAGCAGAGAGGGCCAAATTGTCTGGGGCATTTGAAGGGGTTCCAGGAGGCAGTGAGGACCAGCATGACTTTTCCCCGCTGGCACCTTTGCTGTGGCAGCAAAAGCTGGGCGTTTGTCTTTTTTCTCCAAACAGCGGCGAAAGTGAAAAAAGGTGCTATTAAGGCTTGATTACGCAGGAAAGCAGAAAGGGCCAAATTGTGTGGGGCATTTGAAGGGGTTCCAGGAGGCAGTGAGGACCAGCATCACTTTTCCCCGCTGGCACCTTTGCTGTGGCAGCAAAAGCTGGACGTTTGTCTTTTTTGCTCTGAAGGGCGCCAAGAGTGAAAAAAGGTGCTTTTGAGGCTAGAGTGCGCAGGAAAGCAGAGAGGGCCAAATTGTCTGGGGCATTTGAAGGGGTTCCAGGAGTCAGTGAGGACCAGCATGACTTTTCCCCGCTGGCACCTTTGCTGTGGCAGCAAAAGCTGGACGTTTGTCTTTTTTGCTCAAAAGAGCGGCGAAAGTGAAAAAAGGTGCTTTTGAAGCTAGAGTCCGCAGGAAAGCAGAGAGGGCCAAATTGTGTGGGGCATTTGAAGGGGTTCCAGGAGGCAGTGAGGACCAGCATCACTTTTCCCCGCTGGCACCTTTGCTGTGGCAGCAAGAGCTGGACGTTTGTCTTTTTTATTCTGGAGGGCGCCAAGAGTGAAAAAAGTTGCTTTTGAGGCTAGAGTCCGCAGAAAAGCAGAGAGGGCCAAATTGCCTGGGGCATTTGAAGGGGTTCCAGGAGGCAGTGAGGACCAGCATCACTTTTCCCCGCTGGCACCTTTGCTGTGGCAGCAAAAGCTGGGCGTTTGTCTTTTTTGCTCCAAACAGCGGCGAAAGTGAAAAAAGGTGCTTTTGAGGCTAGATTGCGCAGGGAAGCAGAGAGGGCCAAATTGTGTGGGGCATTTGAAGGGGTTCCAGGAGGCAGTGAGGACCAGCATCACTTTTCCCCACTGGCACCTTTGCTGTGGCAGCAAAAGCTGGACGTTTGTCTTTTCTTCTCGGAAGGGCGCAAAGAGTGAAAAAAGGTGCTTTTGAGGCTAGAGTGCGCAGGAAAGCAGAGAGGCCCAAATTGTCTGAGGCATTTGAAGGGGTTCCAGGAGGCAGTGAGGACTAACATCACTTTTCACCGCTGGCACCTTTGCTGTGGCAGCAAAAGCTGGACGTTTGTCTTTTTTGCTCCAAAGAGCGGCGAAAGTGAAAAAAGGTGCTTTTGAGGATAGAGTGCGCAGGAAAGCAGAGAGGGCCAAATTGCCTGGGGCATTTGAAGGGGTTCCAGGAGGCAGTGAGGACCAGCATCACTTTTCCCCGCTGGCACCTTTGCTGTGGCAGCAAAAGCTGGGCGTTTGTCTTTTTTGCTCCAAACAGCGGCGAAAGTGAAAAAAGGTGCTATTGAGGCTAGATTGCGCAGGAAAGCAGAGAGGGCCAAATTGTGTGGGGCATTTGAAGGGGTTCCAGGAGGCAGTGAGGACCAGCATCACTTTTCCCCGCTGGCACCTTTGCTGTGGCAGCAAAAGCTGGACGTTTGTCTTTTCTTCTCGGAAGGGCGCAAAGAGTGAAAAAAGGTGCTTTTGAGGCTAGAGTGCGCAGGAAAGCAGAGTGGGCCAAATTGTCTGAGGCATTTGAAGGAGTTCCAGGAGGCAGTGAGGACTAGCATCACTTTTCACCGCTGGCACCTTTGCTGTGGCAGCAAAAGCTGGACGTTTGTCTTTTTTGCTCCAAACAGCGGCGAAAGTTAAAAAAGATGCTTTTGAGGCTAGAGTC